>NW_027506906.1:784344-986844 GCF_052324685.1 Brachyhypopomus gauderio
GCTGTGCTATAGGTGAGTTCACACAAACATTTTTCCTCTCTTCCCCCAGGGATAAAAGTCACCTTCTCAAAATCTCACTGAAGAAAAAGCCAAAAAGCCACACAGGAAATAAAAGAGATGCTTTATATTCTGCCAAATCACATACTTTGAGCTTAGTAGAACCAAGCTACACTACACATTCATGCACGTTCCCTTGCAGTCAGCAGTAAAGAAGAGAGGAAGAAAAGATTAGAAGGGCAGAACAAGCTCAGGGAATTATAAATAACATTAGATTCCTTATTTATTGGTTTCTATTTTTCCATCATTTAAGAATAATGGGATATGCTGGCAATTCAGTTATCACTTTTTGCTTTCCTAATACTGCTTCCCAGATTGTGTCGTTTGTGTATCATCGGTGTGAAGTTATAAGAAGAAAAGGTCTAGGTTTAAAGAAGTTGCTTCTCAGTCAAACCACCACCACATTGCACAGCAGATTATACTGTGAATCTGTACAGAAGTCTGAAGCTGTACAGCTTGTCACCCAGAACAGAAGACTGATTACTCTTGACTGATTACTCTTGACTGATTATTCTTGACTGATTACTCTTGAGGTCTAGTAAAATGTTTTTTGGTCCATAATTTAGAAAGGATTTAGTATTCTGATCCTTCAAAATAATTTTTTTTAATCCTAATTGTTTTGAATAGTCTAATGCCTTATTTTTTGTCAGTCACGTTTATTTGTCCTTAATTATTAATACCAAAACTTGAGCAAGCAGGTAAACAAGTAATGAACATATAAAAGTAAACATGATAATTCACAACAAACCAAAAAAATAAGCAATATAATGTAATGTGATGCTATTCATGGATCTAACAATAAATATTTTGCTGCACAAATATTTTTTTGGGGAGGTTGCAGTCAGAGTAGTAAACGGTAACTCCACATCAATACGTTCAACATCCACACATGCTCATAAATGTCAGAATAGTGTGTCTACTCTGTATCTTCCAGACTGAATGGTGACTGGCTTTAAGTTGTTCCATCTGATGCTTTTCACAGGCACTGTATAATGCTACACTAAAGCAGGCCTCTATCCCTCTAAGATGAATGCTTAGTTATATAATAGGAATACTTATGGTGCATTTCCACACGGGCCTGCTTGGCGCGGTACGGTTCGATTCGCAACAGTTTGTGAGTGTTTCCATTAGTACCAGGTACCAGTTTGCCGATACCTTCAGGTACTTTTTTCCTACCTACTCGCTCGAGGTTCTAACCGTTCCAAAGCGGAAAACTTCTGTGACGTGGAGGAACAGCATGACACTGATTGGCCAGGGAGTGTCGTCACAGGTTGCGTCACAGGAGAGCGACTCCTCCGCTATCGATTCCTCCGCTATCGACTCCGGAGTCTCCGCTCCTTTTCTTGTGTCATGCATCTCGCAAACTGCAACCTTCTCTTGCTCTCTTCATTTGCATGTTTCCAGAAAAAAAGCCATAATTCGAGCACAAGGTACACGAGTCCTTCCTTCGCCATCTCGTCCATTGTTGTATGGTATTGTGGTCGCATATAAATGATATCACGACACTACAACCCGCGTGCTAACAGCGACTCCACCCACATTGTGGTGGTCAGTGATGGCTAAGTTACCTTGAGAAAGTAATCCGATTACTGATTACTGATTACTCCTTTTAAAAGTAACTTAGTTACGTTACATATTACTTGATTTTAAAAGTAACTACGTTAGATTACAAGTTACTTTAGTAGTTACATTCAGCAGCAAAATAAAATTTTCCAATACTCACTTTATTGGAAGTGCATTTTTAACAGTAACAATGTATTGAAGCAGGTTTGGTAACCGAGGCAGAAACTGCTTAATCCAAAAATCCCGAGGAGGGAAACTTTATTGATAACGCAACCCTGGTGCCCCCCCCCCCCCCCAGTGTCACTTAAAGGGCAAGACTCTCCTGACATTACGTTTGTGTAGCTGCGCGGTATTATTTGTAAATTTATTTGTAAACGTAATACAAGCGAACTGGGGTGGGTTTCCCAAAACGTTCGTAGCGCCAAGTACTTCATAACCTCGTATGAAACGTACGAGGTTAAGAAGTACTTAGCGCTACGAACGTTTCGGGAAACCCACCCCTGTTCAGTCAGACAGCTTGTGAAACGAAATACCATTACAATTTTAAGCATTTTAAAGTAGGCGACGTTAGTCAAAATTCCAGCACTTTTCAAACGTGGAACACAGTGCAACATTAAAATTCTTCAGGTAAATGTTCCTTCCCCTGTTTTTGAGGGGTGTTTCTTTATACTACCTACCACATATCGTTACGGGAGGACACTGCAAAAAATGACTTGTAAAACGCGCTCGCGCTCTCACAGGGTCGCGCGCAGCGTGCGGAGTCGAGCGCTACGGTCAGACGCAAAAGTAGAACTGAGCCAAGAAGAAAGCAAAAATATATATTTTTACTAGGGAAAATAAAAATAGTAACGCACAGTTATTTGGATAAGTAACTTTAATTTGATTACTGGACTGGAAATAGTAGCGCGTTATATTACTCGTTACCGAAAAAAGTGGTAAGATTAGAGTAACGCGTTACTAAGTAATGCGTTACTGACATTACTGGTGGTGGTCCACCATTGTAATGGAAATACAACGCGACCGTACCGCTCCGTTGCGAATCGATCCGTATCGAACCGTACCGCACAAAGCAGGCCCGTGTGGAAAAGCGCTATTAGTTATATATTAGTATGGTAATACTTAATTTTATATTAATATGTGGCCTCGTGTTAAAAAGTACATTCTTAGTGAACCAATGGCACCTATAAATTAAGTGGAGTGCAAGAGATTCTGAACTACAGAAAGATCACTCATTTTAAAAAGGGATATAACAGTGTTTTCTGAATTTTCTCTAAACAAGCAAAAAAATGTTGCTGGTGGTCAAATCATAGATCTTGTTTAGCCTTATGAACGATTTCTATCTCGATCTATCATCGCACAATAAAATTCACAAAAAAATTTTCTGCATTAGAAATTAAACATCCATCTATAGCTATTATGAACCAGGAAACTTGGATTTGGTCTAAAGTCCTCATTGACATGTCCATTATCCTAGATTTCTTTAACAGCTGAATTAATTAATAAAAGGTAATATGTCGAGATACTGTATATATGTCAAAGGATTACACTTGTTAGCATACAGAATGATGGCACATATATGCAAGCATATGGATAGTACTTTAAAGTCCTTGAACATTATATGAGCAAACTCACACTACCAACAGGATAAATTATCCCATATATCTACAGTAGACTGGGGACATAGCTTGTGTAGGTACCATGCTAAACCAGCAGGTGGCAGTACCACTGGCAACACATGGAACAAGCTTGCTTTGACGGAAGTAAGCGTGTGTCTACAGTTCAGGTATTTAAATACCCTGATCAGCCATCCATCTCTCTCTCTCTCTCTGGTTTGACTGACACCGAGGTTAGACATATTAAAGAGAGGCTCCGTCATTTCTCTCTCCGGTTTTCTTTATTGAAAGCATGCAAACTTTGGTACGACTAACAGCAAACAGCTGAAAGTCGTATTACTTAATTAATGAGCCCGAGTTACTGTGTAATCTAAGAACCAACCGATCAACGTTACCACAGCAACAGATTCACCAAACTACTTCAATCAAGCTTGATGACGTGGCCACACGGACAGAAACAAAGGCGATCAATTCCCTGTAGTTAAACCGTGAACGAGACTCACATTCCTGAATTTCATATCCAGAAGGACGATTCCCAGCTCACCTGGATGATAAAGTTCTCTTTGCTGTGCATGCCACCATCTTTTATTTATCTGATTAATTGACAACTTGTAGTCTTCCCCATTCTCACCATATACACCATATACATTTTTAGTTATTAAGCCAGCTCCATTACTCTTTGTTCTGACCACGTTTGAATAAACCAGCTGAGCTCATTAACATACAGCCGCACTGCTCTACTGTTTAAAGTCGGCACCATTTTAAGCCAGGTTCACACCATGACTTTTCAGTCCTCAGGTTTTTGTGCCGTTCGCACTACACGACTGGTTGTGCTGTAATCGCGAGTCTTTCAGTTGTTGTGGCTTTCACACTACATGACTGATCGGCGACGCGGGCTCACGAATTACACGACTGGGGAATCGCCGACTCATCTGGCTGCCGTCCAAAAACACGAGAACACGAAAACGAAACACTTGCGAGAACCAGCAACACCACATAGAAGAAATGGAGGTAAAAACAAGCAATCCAAGTTGGCGCTTGAAAGCGAGAAAAGAAAGAAGAAAAAGAAACGAATATGGACAAGATGATGGATAAAGGCACGGGGCCAGCAGGGACTGTCTGTTCTGCAGAGAGAGTTGGAGGTAAATATTTTATCAATGAAACGTACCTGTCTGTTTGTACTGTGAAAAGGCATGTGTATATGTACATGTACTCCACATTTTCATTATTTTTTTTACTGTTTAAACACTCCATAGTCCCAAGTTGCCAGAATTATTTCATCTCTCTGTTGCAGTGAACATAGATATAATCAATCGCACTATTTCTCCAGTGCTGTCACAATAATTTAACGTAACTGTGTTGTTATTAAACGTGTATTGTGCATTTTCTTGCTACTCACAATGTTGCTACAAAGTTGTTTGTAATTTCTCAGAAAGTTGTACATTGGCACAGCCTCTTTACAGCATTTGAGAAAATTATGAGAATTTATGTGACAACATTGCAGAGAAAGTATAAACAGTGCAACTTTTTCACAGTGTTGTAGTAAAGTTGTAAGAAAGGTGAGGATTTTGTGTGTTTGCTGGGTTACTGTTTTGAAAGCATTCTTGAATGCTTGAACTTGAACTCCATTTTTGTTTATACATGTTTATTTTTCCTTTTTTTCCATAGGTGCATGATAAGCTTGGGTTCAGGGAGCTGCTGAGAATGTCGTCAGAGGACTTTGATTTCTTTGCTGGGGATGGTCGAACACCTCATAGCTAAGAAGGACACCAAAATGAGAATGGCAATATCACCAAGAGAGCGCCTGTCTTTGACCTTGCGGTTCTTGGCAACAGGTGGGTTTCCCAAAGCCATATCAAAATAATATAACATTGATTTAGCTATTGTTCATTTCAATAGTGTACTTTCTGTGTATTTAGAAAAAATTCTTTCCCCTGTAGGTGAATCATTCAAGTCCCTCAGATTCCAGTATAGGATTGGGACCAGCACTATTTCAGAGATAGTTATGGAGACCTGCAGCGCTCTGTATCAGGTCATGAAAAAGCAGTTTCTGAAGGTACGTTTGGTTTGCAAGCCGTTTTAACATTGAATGACTTCATGACTATTCTTGCGTACACGTACGGACACACATACATAACCACTGTCTCAGGTATCCTCAATAGGATTATCCCTAAGTGTAATTATATTCTACTGATATTTTTATGTATGTATTGTAATGTAAGAGTGAATTGACGGTTTTAAGTAATGAATCAATCATAAAAGTGTTCGTTTTACCGTCTGTGCTGAATGCAAGAACTAATGTACAAAATGCAGTTTCAATGTTAACCTTATCTTTTTTGTTTTCTTGCTAGACACCAAGCACTGAGGTAGAATGGTTGATCATAGCACGAGACTTTGAGTTGAAATGGCAGTTTCCACACTGCCTTGGTGCCCTTGATGGAAAACACATCCACATACAGAATCCAACAAAAAGTGGGAGCCTTTACCACAATTACAAGGGCAGGTTTTCTGTAGTAATGATGGCTGCTGTGGATGCAAACTACAAGTTCATTTATGCAAGTGTGGGTACCCAAGGTAGGGTCTCAGACGCTGGACTGTTTGCTCATTCAGACCTGTGCAAAGTGATGGACCAGGGCCTGCTCCTCCATCTGAGCCTTTGCCCAACTCTGACATCATGATGCCATACATGTTTGTGGGTGATGACGCATATCCCTTAAGGCCTGACCTCATGAAGCCATATCCATTCAGACAGATGGATCACAGTCAAAGGGTGCTAAACTTTCGTCTCTCTAGAGCACGGAGAGTAGTCGAAAATGCATTTGGCATTCTTGCAAACCATCTGAGGGTTTTCCGGTCCACCATATGCATGGAGCCACACAAGGTGATTAAGATAACTATGGCTTCCCTATGAATCCATAACTTTCTCCGTGAGTGCAGGTCTGAGGCCTATACTCCTCCAGCCTTTGCAGACTGGGAGAATGCTGATCACAGCATAGTCGACGGAGTCTGGAGGAAACAAGCAATGGGGGCTTTACAGCCAGTGGAGCGTTGCAGAGAGCGCAACCCAACAGTGACTGCAAAAATGCAACGAAACATTCTGAGGGACTATTTTGTCTCTCCTGCAGGCTGCGTTGCTTGGCAGGACCAGCACATTTAATGTTTTTTGACTCTTATACTGCCTCTGAAGAAACAGAAAATAAAATTATGCACATAACACATACATACAGAAGTGTAAAAGTGTGCAAACATACAACAGTCCTTATATATAAAAAATGACCAGCACTTTTAGGAACATTTCAAGTACAGGATCTTTTCACAGGCTTTCTGTCAGGGCTGGCTCAGATGCCACGCTTTCTACCTCCACTAGAGGCACCCGAGTCAGTCCTAGACTCGCTGGGCGCAATCAGCGGTGATCCGTTTCAGCTGTTTCCAAGACTGCTTAAGGAAGCTTGGTGAAACGGATCACTGCTGATTCGTTTTGGTCTCTTGCCGTCACGTTCTAAGCCTTCTCTCTCTCTCTTGTCTCCTCCAAGTTGCGTTGCAGTGTTAAGGTGTCTCGCCACCTTACTCTCGCTTTCTCTAGCTCTCTCTTGTCTTCTCTCTTGTCGCTATCTTTTACTTTTACTTATTCGAGTATCTACCTCCTGCGCCACTTCTGGCCCATCTCAAGTTTTCCTCCAGTCTTATCTCTTCCTGTCAGTTACTCTTTTATTTTTGGGAAGGGTTTTGTTTTGTTGCGGCGTTCGCCTGTGGCCAGTCACTTCCCCTGGTTTCCTTAGTTCATTTTACACGTTGACTTTTTCCGCGTTCTTTCAGTTACCTTTGTTATTTTCCTCCCGTGTCTATATGGGAGGAATATATATATATATATATGTATGTTGAGTTTTCCACGTTGTTTTCTGTTGGGTTTTTCCCCGTGTTCTACGGTACTACTTTATTTTTACGCGTTGAGTTTTTCGCGTCCTTTTGAGTTTCGTTTTGCTTCTGAGTGTATGCAGAGTGGTTTTCTATTGTGTTTTCTGTTTGTTCACGTGTGTTTATTTCATACACACAGCCCTAGTGAAAAGCACTTCTACCTATTTGTTTCTAACGGCATTTGGGTTCAATTCTCCCCTCGTTTTCTTACGTGGTGTGTACCGGTCTGTACACCCCGCGTTACACTTTCATTCGGTTCTGAGCTTTGCAGTGCTTGCAAAAAGCTTTGTGGATGAGAACCAAGATGTGGCATGTACAGAGAATTGGACTGTAATGGAGGTACAGGTGCATTCATCGATTGGAATGTGTGTTGTGTTGGTGGTGCAAATGAGGATGATTTATTACATTCCATGTCTATAGTGTCATATATCATATTCATGATATTTCTTTTCAATCTCTGGAGATTAGCAGGGTTTTGTATTTGCCTTAATTCAGATTCTACCTGATTTGCAAATATTTTTAATGCATCTGGTGTTGGATCTGCAACACAACTAGTTTCTGTAATTCAATGTCAGATTCTGACACCCTGTGGCGTTTCACCTGTCTTGGAGTGGACACTCCTTCAGGGGAAGGAGCAGGGGAAGCTCTTTCATCCAAGCTTCCAAGCCTAGGACGTACTGCTGGGGGTGTGCCAGGTGTTGTGAGCAATGAGCTGGAGTCTTCGGATGATTCTAAAAGATCATCCTGATGTTCTGGGTCATCCTGCTCACAAAATGTAAGATCAAGCTGGAAGAGAAAAACAGAAAAGGTATCAAAGGACATCTCAGTTCCATAGAAATAACCAGCCATGACATCACCATGACATGTACAAACATAAAGAACATAAGACATTAAAACAGTGGTAATAGTATGATCTCAGCCTATTGTGTGTACAGACAAAAAGTTTTTTTACTTTAAAACTTAGTGGTCTCGCAGGGATGATGAACAATGTACTGTTTATTGAAACCCATGACCCTGAGGAACCACCTTTGTTTCAATCATAGGTTTGTTCCCACTACCACTCTGCTTCAGTTTGATCAACATACAGTACTGCGTTTGCAGGGATACTGCCCAGGTTTTTACTTCCTCAACTAAACAAAACAATAGATTTTAAAGTGACATAGTAGTTGAACAGTTATTACTTGACAGTTTATGTATTATTTCTGTTTCCCAAAGCACATACACCCATAGAAATGCATTATAGAAATTACACTCAAAATAAGTCAGGTCAAAAAGGGGTGTTGGCTGAAGCTTTTTGCCTTATTGTGCCTACTCTGTTGTTGCCAAAACCTTCACAGTTAAATCCTTCATATACCAAACCATTAATTACCTTTAGTTGATAACTAAACATTGTGGTTCTGGTATAATTAGAATGTGAGACTGATTCTAAATTAATTAGACTGATTAATAATTAAGGTAAAACAAATATCTACTTTAAAGGATTAGTAGGTGAAACCCCTACATAATTGGTGCCCGGTGTGAGGGAGTTTTCTGGCCCAACCGTATTCGTATGATATCAACCATATTTTCATATCACAGGCTTTCAAGCCATTAGAATAGGACCATCTCCAAATTCGCCAGAAGAGGGTGCCAGAGCGCTTCCCAAGTCTTCCTATAGAAGAAAGCTAATTCTTGGTAACTTGGCCAGGCAAGAGCGCAAGATTTCCTTACAACTAGTTCTGGCACCTCTAGACCTTCTACATTAGTTACTGTGGAAAGCCAACGTAGTCAGCACTCCACACGTGATACACCTGTCATACATCCTAAGGCCTCGCCTCCAGTCCCCATGAAGAGTTTTAGGTTAGATGTAACTAGCTCTTCCTCAGAGTATCCATACGATACTACTGACTTCTGAAGATCAAAGTGAAGTCTCTGTGGAGAATACTCTCCTAGAGCAGATGCCCCATCTGCATCCTATTGCTACGAGGCAACAGAGCCCTCTTACTCTTGGATAACAAAAAGAGTAATACTAATCCTGATATGTCCTGTACCAAACACCTGAGGAAAGAGACGATAAAGCACAATAGACGAGCATAATTATGCAAAGTGCACTTGAGGTGGGTCTTCAGTCGGCGTCTGAAGACAGCAAGTGACTCCGATGTTCGGACACACAAGGGAAGTTCATTCCACCACCTTGGAGCCAGGACAGAGAAAAGTCTGGATGCTTGTCTCCCATGTGTCCTGGATGATGGAGGGTCAAGACGAGACATACTTGAGGCGCGGAGGGCTCTAGGTATGCATCTGGGTTTTACCATGGCCATCAAGTAAGGAGGAGCTGGACCATTCTTTGCTTTGTAGGCCAGCACCAGGGTTTTATATTTGATGCGAGCAGCTACCGGGAGCCAGTGGAGGGAGCACAGCAAGGGAGTGACATGGCTGAACTTGGGAAGGTTGAAGACCAGCCGAGCTGCAGCGTTCTGGATCAGTTGCAGGGGTTTGATGGCATGCATAGGAAGACCAGCCAGAAGGGAGTTGCGGTAGTCCAGTCTTGAGATGACAAGGGACTGGACAAGGACCTGAGTGGCCTCCCTAGAGGTGATTAACCTTAGTTACTGTTCAAGAACTGCCCAGTAGTGAACTTGTTGCCCAGATGTGTCTCTACAGCATCCCCCAGCCATCTCATGGATTATGCTATGAGCGGGATGGACAACTTAACTCATGGAATTGATCACCTCCCAGTGGATGCTACAAGGAACATGGACTGCATGGATAACCTTTTGTGCTCTTCAGGACTGTGACATCAGCCCCAGTCTGAAGACCAAGGGGGGAATGTAGGTACCATGCTAAACCAGCAGGTGGCAGTACCACTGGCAACACATTGAACAAGCTTGCTTTGATGGAAGAAAGTATGTGGTATCCAGGTGTTTGAAAACCCTGATCAGCCATCCATCTCTCTCTCTGGTTTGAGCAACACCAAGGTTAGACCTATTAAAGAGAGGCTCTTCCATTTCTCTCTCTCCAGTTTTCTTTATTGAGAGCACGCAAACTTTGGTACGACTAACAGCAAACAGCTGTGTTAAACCGTGAACGAGACTCTTATTCCTGGACTCTATATCCAGAAGGACGATTCCCAGCACACCTGGATGACGTCGCTTTTTATCAACAAGGAGCCTGTGGTGGAAATTCCCTCCTAATTCCAGGAGAATTCAGAGAGGATGAGGAAACCACCCAAAACCCTCAACAAGTGAGAGTCTAACCGCTGGGCATAGTTTATAAAAGGGCATAGTTACTTGAACTGTAGAGTTAACTAAGTTTAACTAAAACCTTCTCAGTGTTTTTGTGTTCAACTTTGTTTAGATAGTCTTCATCTAAACAAATCTCAAGATTTGTATATACAAAGTTCTCTTTGCTTTAAATGCCACCATCTTTTATTTATCTGATTAAATGACAACTTGTAGTCTTCCCCATTTTCAGACACACCACATTAATGTTTAGTTATTAAGCCAGCTCCATTACCCTTTGTTCTGACCACGTTGGAATAAACCAGCTGAGCTCATTAACATACAGCCGACTACTCTACTGTTTAAAGTCGGCGCCATTTTAGTTGCTTTGTTCTCCATAGGAGAACTGAGATTACTACTCCGTCTCTTCACGCACGCACATTTACTCACCTCCCTTTTCTACACACACACACACACACACACTAGACACCCAGTCTTCACTGTATATTAGAGTCCTGCACCGGGTTGGATACCCGCGGGTACGGGCAAATAGATGCTGAAATGGGTTTTACACATACCGCAATTTTATGGGTGGGTATGCGGGTGGGTAAGTTAAATACGGGTGGATATGCGGGCGGGTAAGTTAAATAAGTGGTAATTTTTAGTAGGCTATTATTTACTACGTAATGAACATAGTGTTACCTTTTGCCTGATTACCGCCTCCCGATCGTGGTCGAAAAGCTCAGGGGGAGCTTACTTATACCGTAGCTCCATTGGCCAGAGCGGGCTGAACTTTACTCTTCACCCGTTCTGGGGTTATACCCAAACTTCGGTTCTTTTCCAGCGGAAACATGAGCAGAGGCGAGTTATAACGTAGTACCGGGCATTTATTGTAGCTTGCTTGGTGGTTACAAAGCTAAATGGGTGGCCATGCTAGAACAAGGAAAAATAACAAGAGAGAACTTAGCATTTAGGGCAGGGGTGCCCATTACGTCGATCGCGACCGACTGGTCGATCGCAAAGGAAGTGTCGGTCGATCGCGAAGGAATGTGGGTAGATGGCATGACATTAAAAAGTAGTGGATGAATGACAGGCTATCGTCCATCTGCACTGACGGTTGTATATATACACCGCCCCGGTAACAATTTACGATTGCTACGCCACCCCCTGTCAACAAATTACGTTCGCCACCCCAGAGATGCCCACAAGTCATTTTTTGCAAGTCCAAGTCAAGTCTCAAGTCTTTGACCTCAAGTCCAAGTCAAGTCTCAAGTCTTTGGTCTCAAGTCCAAGTCAAGTCCCAAATATTTGAGTGACACTGTAGTCGCAAATCACTGTATAGTTGTAATGGTCTGTTATGACACTTCTGATGTATAATAGCTTAAACTGGTAAATGAAGAAATACAATTTTTTTTAAAGTGTGCACGCACACACAAATGTTCTCCAGGGGTGGGTTTCCCGAAACGTTCGTAGCGCTAAGTACTTCTTAATCTCGTACGTTTCATATGAGGTTACGAAGTACTTAGCGCTACGAACGTTTCGGGAAACCCACCACAGATCCGTATTGTATCCGTATTTTTCTCCAAAAAGTATTTTTCTAACAAAACTGGGTTTTCAGGTGGCGAATAAAAGTAGATGTGGTGGAACCAGCGTCCTGTATTTTTATGCCACACACTCTGTAGTTTGCTGCTCTTCTATTTGCTACTTGTACTTGTTTTGTACCCAAAACGTATTATGAATGGTGGAACAGAAGCGAGCGTCCTCACCAGCGCTGCCATGATAGCGATGTTTAGCGGCGCGCACAGCGCCAGATTTGCGGTGTGTGGAGTCGCGCGCAACGGTCACTTGCGAAATACTTGACGCGTCGCAACCGGCGCGAGGGTCCGCGCGCCGAAAATGTTACGTCAGCGGGAAGTAAAAAGCATTCAGACAGGCGGAGGAAAGGTTGTCAAATGAAACATAAAAGAACATTACAAATAAAAGATTGTTCACGAGTCTCAAATCACGAGTCCAAGTCGAGTTGCAAGTCTTTTGAATGCAAGTCTAAGTCGAGTCTGAAGTCACTGTATATGCGACTTAAGTGCGACTCGAGTCCGAGTCCCAAACTCGAGTCCCCATCTCTGCGCCACCCCCATCCCCCTCAACAATTTACACTCGAGGCGAGGTAGATTTTTATGACTTGGTCATCTTATAAGTAGCTCGCAAGCTGAAAACTTGTGGGCACCCCTGGTTTAGAATTTGTGATCCAATGTTGTCGCAGCTACCCACCCTTGCTGGTAAGTACATTCCATACATCTATCCTATGTTGCACTTCTAGGTTGCACATAAACACACACTCACACACACCCATACATCGCACTCATCTGTACTATATGTATTTGGTTTACTTTCTGTACTTCTTTGCAGTGGTCATTTGAGCTGGTTGCGTGTTTTATTTTATTATTATTATTATTATTATTTTATTATTTTTTCTTCTTTTCTTTTTCTTCTTCTTTCTTCTCCTACCTCTTTGTCTTTTCCCTTTTTATTATTTCTCTCCCCCTCTTTTCTTGGTCCACCTAACCCCAATAATTATCACTTTGCATATTGTTATCACTATATATTGTTATCACTATACTATATATTATACAGAATTGTTATAATTGCCATTTAAATCTGTACATAAAAACAAAGCTTAACCCTCGGTCGGCTCTCAATGGCTGCTGCGAGCTCCCGACGCCTCAGAGGAGGCGGAGCCATCGCAGAGAGAGCCACCGAGGGGCGTGTGTGTCTGTGTGTTCTTCCAGGCTCAACCCGGACCCCGTGGAAGAAGACCTCCCTCCGCTGATCCCGGAAGTCGCTCCCCGAAGGCCCCCCAAGAATTTTTTGGGGGGACGCATTAGCCACTCGCCCCAGGAGTGGCCGGCTTGGAACCCGGAGGATGTCAGCGCGGCGGACACGCCCCCCGATGACGTCAGTATGGCGGACACGCCCCCCGATGACGTCAGTGCGGCGACTCCGCCCCCCGAGGACGTCAGTGCGGCGACTCCGCCCCCCGTGGACGTCAGTGCGGCGTCTCCGCCCCCCGAGGACGTCATGTCACGTCTGCGGCCTGTTCCCGCGATCCTGAGGAGGTCGTCCACGCCAGTTCCCGTTCCCGCTGCCCGTCGGCAGTCCACGCCGGTTCCTGTACCCGCGACCCAGGAGAGGTCGTCCACACCGGCGCCTGTGCCCTCTGCCCGCCGCCAGGCCGCGCCTGTTCCCGCTGCCCGCCGCCCGGCCGCGCCTGTTCCCGCCGCCCGGCCGCACCTGTTCCCGCTGCCCGCCAGCGGACCCTGCCTGTTCCCACTGCCCGTCAGCGGACCTCGCCTGTTCCCCTCGAGACTGTGCTGCCCCCTGTTGGGCATGGACTGTGTGTGCCCCCTACTCTGCCCTGTACTCCTGCCTCTGTGCCCATGTTCCCCTTGCTCCCGTGTTCTGTCCCTGGCTTTGTGTTGGTCCCTGTCCCCGTGGTGGTGTCTGTTCGTGTCCTTGTGCCTGTTCCTGTTCCCGTGTCTGTTTCTTGTGGTGTCGTCTCTGTCCCAGTCCCCATGTCGATTCCCCGAGTCCTGACCCACTTTGTTCCTGTGCCGGTCTCAGTCGTCCACGCCGTGTTTGCCTCTGTCTTTGTCTCTGCCCTGTCCCCTGGCCCCACTCCTGTGTCTGTTCCCAGTCCTGTCCCGTCCAGCCCTGCTCCCGTGCCTCGCCCGGTCCCTGCCTGTGTTGCCATGCCCCGGTCCAGCTCCTGGCCAGTCTCTGTTTCCCCTGTCCCTGCCGTGCCCCGGTCTTCGTGCCCTGCTTTTCCCTTGTCTGTTCCTCCGGTCTGTCCTGTGTCCCGTGACTCCCTGCCCTGTCTGCCCTTGCGTGCCCCGGAGTGGCACGCCTTGAGGGGGAGTAATGTCACGTATGACCATGCCCCCCTCTCGTAGCTGTCACTCCGAGTTCCCTCATGTCTGTGTCCCGTGCCTGTTGTTCCCGCCCCACTCGTTTATCTTGTGATTCCCTTGTGTATTGCCACGCCCCCGTGTCATTGTTATCACCTGTTCCTTGTTTAGTGTCAATGTATAAAAGTCCCAGTATTTCCCCAGTCTGTTATCCGTGGTTTTGTCTATCTGTTGGTTTATGCTTTCGTGTTCTCTGTTCATGCCTGTGGTCCTATTGCCTGTAAGTGCTTGTGTTCGCTGCCCTGTTGCTCTGTGTTTGTAATTCTGGTTCTTTCGTTTGTTCTGCGTTCTGCCCGTGTTTTGTTTTCTGGTCTTCAGTATGTCGCGCTACGTTTCATGTTCAGACTCCCTCTCTGATCTGACCTCCGCATTCCTTTTCGACTCTGAGTTTGGTATTCCCTTTATTAAATCTCGTTCGCCTCAGCGTTTGTGTCCGTCTCCTCGCTCCGTTGCTTATGCAACGTTACAGTGTCCTTGTTTTTTGTCAGACCTAGGTGGCAACCCTATAGTACTCTGCGGGTATGGGTGGGTGCGGGTCTCAAAAAACGGTGCAGGACTCTACTGTAAATATACTGATCCATGTTGATACTGTTTGTGTTTTAGAATAGTTGGTTTTAAATAAATGTATCATTTATTTTCACCAAATTGTCTGTGTTGATATCATTCAAAAGTGTTTGTTGCCAAAACCTCCAAAGAATTCACAGTTAAATCCTTCAGATACCAAACTATTAATTACCTTTAGTTGATAACTAAACATTGTGGTTCTGGTATAATTAGAATGTGAGACTGATTAATAATTAAGGTAAATCAAATTATATCTACTTTAAAGGATTAGTAGGTGAAACCCCTACACTTGGAAACCATTTCATTGGCCATATCTTCACTTACTGTATATGATTAATAAACCTAGCATTAATGTATGATTATAAACCTAGTGTTTATGTGCAAAATGGCTGGTATCATGACATTCATGCAGAACTTCACATCTTAGTCACCCAGTTAAGAACACAAGACTATAATGTCTTAGGCATGAGTTATCATAGTGTTCAGAATAGCATACTACATACCAGGGCCGGAGTGGACCCTTTTTTCAGCCCGGGAGTTTCATGCCCAAGTCCGGCCCAAAATAATTTTTCCCTCCTAATCGGCCCAAACTAGAGATTGACATGAGCCGGCCCATCGGGAATCCTCCCGAATCTCCTGATTAGCCACTCCGGCTCTGCTACATACTGTATACTGCCCTCAGTATACTGAATATTATGGTCCCCATATCATATTCTAATAACAATGCAGTATAGTATCCAGTATACAACAAGTGCAAACCATACTTTGAGGTCACACAAACACAAACATACTATTATAGTATGATCTGAGTAGTATAACACTCAGTTAGGTTTTAAAAAAATCATTTTGGACTCTTACTGCATATGTCATACTGATTTGGGTCCCAATCTGCAGTGGCGCAAAAAGGGGGTATGCAGCGTATGCGACGCATAGGGGTACTAGAGGGGGTACCCCTCTATCTGTACTAGAGGGGGTGCCAAATCCATGAGATATAACACTGAATTTGTGTCCATCTTACGTTCCCCCCCACATGGCCATGCAGTCATCTTTGTTTACAAACTCTGAAAGGGTATAGTGTCTCAAGACTCCACCTTACAGGATGAAGTTCAGGATAATGTGGGTTTGAGAAAAGATCACTGTAAAACAGCTACATCTGTGTTCATCCGATGTAGGCTATATTTTTCACTAAAATATCACCAAACATTAAATGCAGTTACGCATATCTATGGGAGGATGGAGGGATGAATGAAAAGATCGAAGTTTTAGACAAGTGCCAGTGTGAGATGTAGTTTGATCCTTGAGGCTTTTGAGACATTCTTATGTTTGGATCTTCCCCCAGTTTTCTTCCTAATTAAGTCATATCCAATTCCCCAAAAAGGGAGGGCAAGGGCTGTCACATGATCCCTCCAAGGCACATGCAGCCAATCACATCTTTACAAGCTGCACTTCACGCATTGTCAGCGGGTGAAGCAGCATGTTCAGAGGACAACACAATTCACCCCTTTCTGTGATGCTTGCAGTCCATACACCCACAATTGTGGGTGTCACTGTAATTGACAGGGAAGAGCAAGCATGCTACCCCTGCCTGAGAATACAAGCAATTTGCTCTCCTATTCTCCCAGACACAGATGGCTGGGTAATCATCAGGGATCAAATTCACAAATTCCCAAAGTCAGGGTGAATACCTTTATGATGCACCTCCCAAGACCCTCTTTTAACATTAAGGGAAGTACTCAATCTATGGATGTATGGATAAATGAGAGCCATCAATATGAAATGCAGTTTGGTGTTTGGGCCTAGTAGCAACATTGGTTGTTCTATCTTTACAGCTGAATATAAATATAATAGATTCCTATGGGAGGATGGGTTAAAAAAGGAAGAATAAAGAGTGAATTAAGGAAAATAAAAATATGTGTAGTGACATAAGAGGTGATTTACTATGTATAAGTGTAATGTGAGATTTAAAAGGCAGTGAAAATTAACTGGTCTATAGGATGAAAAGTGAGGGATGAAAAAGAGATGAAAGAAATAAAAGTGATAGAGATGTGAAAAGTGGATGTGTAATTTCTATCAATACTCCGATAATCCACAGCATATTTGGTGCTTTCATCTTGAAATTTGTCAAAATTGAAAGTTTTGAAAACTTCCCCATGTTTACAGGAAAATATTTATGGATGAAGGTTATGGTAGCAGGTTGTGCATCTCTCTAAAAAAAGTTTTGTAGATCTCAAAAGATGAGAGATTTTTTTTCTCTCTCTTTCTATCATAGCTTTCTCCCTGGATCTAGTTCTGTTGATGATTGATGTGATGGACCAAGTTTCAGCCTTAAGACCACGCTGGGACAACATGTCGCGTCTGTCTAGAGGAGCTCATTGCACACTTTTCACACCCTACCACTAATTTGAAGCCTCTTCCATTTGTAAGGAGGCTACTTAGGACTGAGTAAGTCCTAAGTAGCCTCCTTACAAATGGAACATTATATTCTTTGTCCACTTTGAAGGCTAACAGGAGCACACCTAAATATTATACAGCCTGTAGGAGGCCCAGGCATTAAAGGCATTAGGTCAGAGAGCAGGTACTGGCACCATCAAGTATGTATGATTCGTGTGGTCTTAGTTTGGAAGGATACATATTTAATTGTTGTTGACTTAGCTTCAGGCAATATGAGATTTGGTTCTGATCATTTCTTTGATTTGGTGTCATCCATTACAGTGAGTCCTTAGGAGGGGTTTAAAGTAAATACTGAATGCTAACTAAATACTTGGTAACAATTATGATCATTTGCACCTGCTATGCTTGTGTGATTCTAATATAATGCATCTGATTGTTTATGAAATTAGGTCTCTTGTGTTATCAATGGGCCTCTCCTTCCACACCTTTTCATGTTAATTCCCTCTAAGTCCTTAGACTTAGCCAAGGATAGCAAGACACAGAATGTTAGCATGTGTGAAAATGCAGCTATAATGATTCTTTACAGTGTGTCCTTCATGGATTATAGCAATGCTCAATGGTTTAAAGTGAAATTACCGGGGCCTGGATTAAGGCTGTATCCTTTAAGGTTGACACTAAGATTCTCAACAGGTTCCTGGCTGATATCAGCTGCCAGATGTGAATCCTTTATTCTACATCAAACCATTCAAGAAAATGCAAATGAGCAAGGGAACAATTATCATAGTGATAACTTTAAACTTATTACAGATTAAATGTGTTCATTATAAATTATATAAATTTTGTTGAGTGTAGATACTTACAAAGCATGTCCTGAGGAGATAACTGTGTTTATCACTAAGACAAAGGAAGAGGCAACACACCATCACACACCATCACATCTCATCACACACCATCACATCTCATCACATCTCATCACGTCTCTACTCATCCTCAGACTCTGGATGCTGGTCCATTATCTACACACTTACAAGATGCTTATTCTTTGCATTTTGACAATCAG
Organism: Brachyhypopomus gauderio; assembly: GCF_052324685.1. Taxonomy (NCBI): domain Eukaryota; kingdom Metazoa; phylum Chordata; class Actinopteri; order Gymnotiformes; family Hypopomidae; genus Brachyhypopomus; species Brachyhypopomus gauderio. The sequence goes on from NW_027506906.1 coordinate 802,670, forward strand.
GTAAAGGTAGCAATTACTTTATCTTATTACTGGTTGCTGCTTTCACATCACAAATTTCTGGGAGATTTTCCATCTTCTAATTTCTCTGCACTGTCATATCAGTCATTCTAGATTCCAGATCTTCAGAGTTATGTGCAGACACTTCATGTCCTGTTAAATTTGCATCTGAGTTTCATATTTTATGTGCACAAGATTCCCAACTAAGTCTCTGTGAAAGCTTAACATCTAGCTAACTTGCTCATCATGTCTCACTCTAAACTCTATTCTCAAAAATACAGGAAAGAGTGGGAATCAAATCCTGAATTTAAAGGCTGGCTGAAGCCATGTATTGGAGATAATACATGGGCATACTGCCTGTATTGTAAGGTTGATTTCTATGCCAACTAGTTCCTGCTAACTGCTACTCATATACTAACATTTAACAACACAGCAAAAAGACTATTTATGTCATTTACGTAAAAATTATTTATACAAAGCATTAAAGTCATGTAGTTCTTTTGAGAAGTGACTGCCTATTTCAAAGGCAACAGATGTTGTTCATTTGTAGTTCTAACATATTTAGGGTGTTTTTACTCATTTTTTAATCTCCCCCAATGTTATTCTTATGTATTATGCAAATTAGGTGATGACATCATTTAGCGACTTCTAGCGACTTTTAGGACAACCAATAGTGACTTTCCTTACTGAGGAGTTGGCAACAGTGCATAAACCTTCCTCTCAGGTTGTAAGTGTTAGATCTCAGGATGTATTAAGATGTGTAAAGCACCGTGAATTGATATAGTATGCTAAAAGTGGTATACAAATAAACAATGGCCTAGCCTAATGTTTGGTTTTCAGTCTTACAAGATTCATATAATGTCATCAGTGACACATTCTAGCAATACCTATTCAATATTCACGTTTTTCACTTCCGATACCGATTCAGATATCTGAGGCTAAGTATCGGCCGATGCCAATCCGATAACAATCTACGCGGCTAGTTCGCTGACGCAGACATCACGCAGAGCACAAAGCATGTAACGGCCAGATATATGTGTACTGTCTCTTTAAGGGAGCGAGTTGAGTGTGCAGGCGCAGCTGTAGCACATTCAGTATATTGTTGTATTATCTTTCTAGCGTACACCGACTCAGACCACTGCTCTTTATTTTATCTTTATTTTATTTATGTAAGTAACGCATTCAATGAGCTTTGGACAACTCACCAGTTCATGTATGAACAGTTAAGTAGTGCTGGAGCCGCAGGTTTATTTTGGTCAACCAGCAAATAAACCGACTAAATGGAATACCACCAGCGTGAGTACGAGTCAGTGATTCACCTCTCCTCTGTGTGCTTCGCCTGTTATTTGTCCAAGTTCACTTCTATCTGGGTCAGAGTGGATATTTAAGGTTGAACTAACTCCGAAGAGCATTACAAGCATATAATTTAGGGGTGACCTGCAATAGTCGCTGATTCGACTATAGTCGACTATACCCCCTAGTCGACTATGAACGTCATAGTCGAATGTACCATTCTAACTGCATGGGGGTGCCCAAGGATGCAGTTAAGCATTAGTTGTTACATGAAATGTCTTTTGTTTTCGTTATATATAGCCTTTTGTCAAATAAAATCATCATAATTTCTGTTAATAAATATTTTAAAATGATGTTTGCGCATTAACAATAGGCATCTCCCTTACTACACATTAATAAATCACATCCTGCAGTTGCACAATCCAAACGAGCGGAGCTGAACACGCTACAGAATACGCGCAGCATCTGCCGAGATTATAATGGCTACTAAAAAACTTCAAAAGTATTTTGAAAAACATAAAGATGAATCAAACAAAGTAAAGTGCAAGTTATGTCATCAACGTCTTTCATTTCGCACGACAACAACCAACATCGCATACCATGTAAAACGCGTAAGGCGGAAAAAACGTTTGTCGTTTCGGTCATGTCGTCTCGTCGCGGTGCGTCTCGGCAAGTAGGCCTATAAAAATGTTTTGTTGTAGTTTGCTTTTAAACCCCGTTAATTGAACCTTTCCTTGTATTTTTTTGCTGTTGTGTGGCAATTATTTTATATTTTCAGGCAGGTATATTTTATTTAAAATACTTTTGACATTTTGCACAGTGCCTGTCTGACAGTTCGATTAATGTAATGACGGTTAATGTTTATGGATCGGTCACATTGTCACCGATACTGTCACGTTGAGGACCCCGGCCCCTCCCTTTTGGGCGTGTGTTGACGTAGTCTACGTGCATCGTCTGCGTCTATGGATATCCGTGGTTATGGCATGTCGTGTGAATAATCAGTATCACCTGTGACTTGTCTCGTAATCACGTGGGGCTAATGTGGTTTGTCTATTTAATGTGCGCTCGCGCAGTGTCCTGTGCTCGTCGTTGTCTATGTCCACACGTTGCTGTGAATGTTTATTGTTCTCCGTGCGCTATTGCGCAATCTTGTTAAAATAAACCGTGACGTTTGCTTCCATCGAGGGATTCCGTGTCTCATTCCTCGCCACGACCCGCGCGTCACAGATACCCAATCTAGAATTTTTTCCAATATCGGGACCGATACAGATATTATTATCAGATCGGTGCATCCCTATTAATAATATGACAAAAAATAACCCAGTGTTATAATAACCCAAATGCCTTATGCATTGTATAATTGTATATGTGTATTATATCTAGGAAACAAAACATTCCCTTGTCATTTGGTACCTTGACAACGGAATGATAATTCAACTCAAACGGCTGAGTGATAACCAAGTAGCTTCTTTTTTTTTGAATAGTTCATAAACACTCATGATACAAATAAATCACTGGTCTGTGTTGACAACTGCAATCTCCTTGATCTGAGTTCTAGAAGACACACAAACCTAACGGGACACCATATCAGTGGCATATTTAATTCCATCAACAGTGACAGATATCGATAACAAAATCTTATGCTGCACAAACTCTAGACTGATTACTGGAAAGAGGATCTGATTACATGCGTAACTTCTGGTACTTGAGAGATGTCAAAAGCAGAAGTTCAGGAGCACCTGTCTTCTGACTAACACCTTCGATCCCAGGCAGAATAAAAACTTGTCTGTGAATCTTTGAGAGACACTCTGTTCAAGCGTTTCTTTGAAGACTTTCAACACTTCTCATATCTCCTCTCCATCAGGTACGTGGTACCCAACCAATCCAATGAGACACTCGATTTTATGTTCATTTCCCACTAACATTACCATTGCAGATTATGTATTTGGAGTTGACTGAGGTTTATCTGTTTTGTCAGAAAAAATGATTCTCAGAGGAACTACCTGAAATCCACTTCCTCTTAATCAGATTTTGACTGCATAGGGCCAAACTAAATGCAAATACACTCTCGAAAAAAAACCTAGAGGAATTGTAACGCGAACCCCCAGGGAACAGGGGACTCGCGGGGTTTTTTGTAGGAGATGAACCCAGGGGCAAAGCCCAAAAGAAAACACGATGAACTGAGACCTCCGCCACTAAGCGGGAAAAGCAGGAAACAAAAAACTGAGTGAAAAACTCAGAAAACGAGAACAAAAAACACACGGAGGAAACCACTCGACGTGTCGTGACAAAAGGAGCACAAACGAACAAAGTAAAAACAAGCCAGGGAAGGGAGCTGGCTGAAAACAAAAGCACACGGAGGAAACCACTCGACGTGTCGTAACAAAAAGGAGCACAAACAAACAAAATAAATACAAGCCAGGGAAGGGAGCTGGCTGAAAACAAAAGGCACAAAAAACTAAAATTTAGAGAAGAAAACAGCTTGGGGAAAACTTGAGAAAGGCCAGTAAGGGCGCAGGAGAGGATACCTCGAAAAACAGTAGAGAGAGTGAGAGAGAGACGACTGCTCAAACCGGGTAACAGGCTGGCTGCAAGAGCGAGAGGCAACAAACAACTCAGCAGTGAGGCACTGCAACCGTGCCCATTAAATAGGGGAAGGCACAGCTGCAGGTCCTCACCGCTGATTGTGTCTCCCACGAGTATTAGCTCGTGGGTTCCCTCTGGTGGTGACAGGAGGGATGGTCCTGGTCCCAGCCCTGACAGGAATTTTGTCTACAGTATAAAAATAATTAAAAATAAGTTATCATTTAGGATGTGTTCTCCATTTACACTAGATACACAAGAATTAGAGGGTACCTACTTTATATTGAGTGTCTTCTTACTGGGCAATGTAAAATATATGCATACAACATCCACAATAAAGTTCCAGCATGCGTAAGCATGTTTCTTTTAGGCAGCTTGAACATTTTAAATGTACATTGCACCCTCCTCAGGTGACAAGAAGTCCATGTGTAAGATTTTACAACACCCGTCCTCTTTAACTGCGTTAACTTTTGCATGAACAGCTAACTATACATATTGAAGGGATGAGTAATAGAAGGGAACTAGATTAGCAAGTATGCCATACCTTGCATTATTATTTTTCTTAGATGTCATCTATAAGTTTTTTTGCTGTTAAAATGGCATTTCCGCAAAGTAGGAAGCATTCATTTTCTTGAGAGATGGAGTGGGAGGGACCCTTGTCTAAAATGTCACCTATTCTTAATAAGGCCCAGAATATTTTAAGCCTAGGAATGTAAACTATGGCTACAGCTCCAACAGGTTCAACAGCAAGAAATGATTTTGCAAAAATGCTCTCCTACTGGAAGTTGAAGCAGAAACTCCCATAGATATGTGTTTCAAAATTATATTGGTTTCAATTGCTGCACATATTACCTTCTTAACAGCAATAGTGGCATTAGGCTAATGGCCTCTGACTGCCTCCATAATCATAATAGCTGTCCAATATGCTGGACAATTCTATTCTTGCACAACACTTTCAGATATGTTAAGTATTGTCTGCAAAGCGGGGCTTAATTATATCACTGACATTGACACTAGTCAACTTCCTAAAAAAATCTAGTTATGTCACTCTAGTACTAGAGCCACATTGTAGATCTTAACTGCTAGTATTCCCAGATTACCAGATATGATAAGATTTCTGCTCATGACAAGGGCTCTGTTCATTCTGGGTTTGATACAGGTCTCAATGTGTGAGAAAAAGTGCAGGGCTCATTAAATTCACACAGTAGACAATGGAGGGTTTTGTAGATCCTCTTTCTGACAATATAAAAATAAAGACTGGATAAATGAATCTTCAGGGTTTTTTAACATGGTGTCAAGGAGGTTCCTGTGAAGAGTGACAAGGTTTCATTTGTAATGATGTATTAACACTTCCACCTACTGACTAAAGCTCAAAACCAACATGGCCACTGCATGCTTTTTCCAGCATGGGTCAGTGAAAAATACAAACAATAGTTGATTGTAGTCTAAAGCATGTAAGCTACAACTAAATTCTATGTCAAAATGTCAAACACAACAAAGCTATGCTACGCTATTTTAACACAGGCTGAAAATAACATAATAGTCTACTATTGTTGATTACATTATTGCGTTATAAACTGACTAATATTTCATCATTTATAAATGTGCTATGACAAGTGTAATTCCATAGGAGCATGTTTAAACAACATTTAAGTGTTTACAACAGTAAGTGTCAAGTGATTGTCGTTGGAAGGCAATATTCAGTGGTGAAATTCAACCGCAGTTAGCTAGCTATCTGGCAGTTACCACAACAGGCAAATTGAGCATTAACATAATGTCACGTTGAAATCAGGTTATATCCATGTAAGTTTCAGCAAAGTCAGTGAATATTTCTAACAGTAGCTTCAGCTACACCATAAGCTATGGGGATTAATTGCTTGAAAAGGTGACGTAAAATTACCATCAACAAACAAAAATGATTCTTTTAGTATTTTTTATTACATAACATTAGCCAACAACAGCAGTGATATGTATGTCACCAAGTTCTTAACAGCTTCTGCTGGGTTAGGGTTATATATATAACCAGAAATTACCAGAAGTGGATTTTATATCTTCACTTCAACTTTAGTGTTGCTGATTGATGTCGGCTGCGTTGAATTTCAAATATGAACTTATACACTAGAAGTTTTTTGTTAAGAAAAGTAAAGTGAGATCTTACTACGTATTTAATTTTATTTATTTATTCTAGCCATTTTTTACTACAACTGCAGAAACAATGCTTGGCCATTGACACTGGTAACCATGGGAACAGTTGTCTATGCCACAGCTGATCGATTGGCATGGTTACATGAGGCCTGATTCAGCTCTTCAGTTTGAGCGTTACCTCATGTTTACAGTTTTAGACGATGGCCGTCCTGTTGGAGGACATCAGAGTGGCTTCATTCTTAGGCACTACTGAAATAAGAACTAAAGAGTTTAATGCAACGTGCTGTGGTTCGTAGATGATCTGAGATCGTTCAGATGGGCAGATGTGTGTGTGGTCGAAATTAGCTGAAGTGGCTGAGGGGGCAAAAATCAAACCAAGCAGATATATTGGGAAGGGGCGGAGCAACGAACACTGCTGCAGACAATCTATTCAATAAGCACTTCTGATTCATACTCAGAAACTACGTGTACAGCAGTATAAAGGGTTATAAATGTTATGCTATGTATTATGTAATATTATATTATGTTGCTTGGTAACACATGGTCAGGAGTTTGTGCATTCATTTACCTGAATTAAGCAGAATATCTTTGCTGAAAGATCTTTCTGTTGTAACCGTTATGAACATGAGCAACAAGTTTGTCCATTACCCTTTGACTCCTGGGTCTGTCCTGAGTCTTCATTCTTTCCTTCAGCGTGACTCACTCACTCATCATCCTTCTGCACAGACCACGTTTCCTGCCTGCTCATTTATCCTGAAAATCTGCCTGATTGTCTCACTCTCCCCATTGACACTGATTACATGCACAAACAATGTGTTTACTGAATTCTCCCTGTAACGAGGCGGCGCTAAGTACAATATTGTCGACCTAATGAGCTCGTAAATGCAATATGCTAGCGTTCTGTGACAATCAGCAGCCTGTGTTGTAACTGACGAATAGGCCGGTAATTTCAGAATGAGCCAGAGAAGGGGCAAAGTTTCAAATGAGGACCAGGCTGACAATTAACCAGCAGACCTGAGATGCACAAAAGCAGCCGCACGACAACACATAGCACACGACACAACGACACACGACACAACGACACACGACACAACGACACGTGACACAACAACACGATGACACAACGACACACGACACAACGACATGTGACTGTGAATATGAAATGAGCAGTGTACATTGTTCCATTAATAGTTAGGGATGTTGTGTATAATTTGCCAGCATCATTGTAGTGAGAAGAGATAAGCTCTGTGTGTCTAGAAGTGATGATTACTCTACAATACTGAAAGAAACGTGTCTTATAGTTCCAGATGGAAATTATTCTCCCTTTCCTTCATCTACCCTTCATAAAGCCCAGTCTGACTAAACCCTTGAAAACCAGAGCAGAAATCAAAAGCTTTTAAAAGTAATAAAAGCAAAAGGAGCAGATGAAGCCTGGAAATCTCTCTCTCTCTCTCTCTCTCTCTCTCTCTCTCTCTCTCTCTCTCTCTCTCTCTCTCTCTCTCTCTCTCTCTGTTTCTCAAGCCCCATATCTGGCCCCATGCCCCACTGCTGAGCTGTCTAGCCTCCTCCATGCAGCTGCTGCCCTGCGCCAGTCTGCATCCCCCATCCCTCCCTCATATCCCTCCCTCATCCCTCTCTCCCATCCCTCCCTCATCCCTCTCTCCCATCCCTCCCCCATCCCTTCCCATTCCACCATCATCACCACCATCACCACCACCACCACCATCACCATCACCACCACCACCCTTGGGAAGCTGAGGTGTCTGTGCTGGTTCTAGTGTTCCCAGATCAACTTAGGGTTGAAGTTGCCGTTTGCGCTGATTTAGAACGACCCATGACAATCAAAATACTAAAGTGGAGAAGGAGGAGATAAACTGACCTCAGATCAGCTACACTGCTCTCACACAGACTCACTCGGGCTTCTTTGATGAAGTGTACAATAGCAATGAAAAAAGTAATACTAGCATATATATGTGCTGAGTGCCACTCATTATTTCAAGGTTGCCAGTACTGTTTTGATAAAATCCCCTTCAGCATTTCATACAAATATATGTAGATTTTTGAATTTCAATAACATGTTGTACTATATAGTCATAAAATAGTCATTTTATGCAAGCAAATAGCTGTAATGTGTGTAATATGTGTAATAGTTTGATTGACATTACTGGGTTAGAGGTTTTTGTCATATTTATTCCACTTCCAAAACAAATCTATCATAGAAACTTTTCAAACATTGACAATCTTCACTTTTGCGTGTTGGTTTGTTGGGAGTGGGATGTTAGATATAATATTGTTTGGCCACTTTATTTTCATTGCTTAAAATATGCACTATACATAAGATGATATGGTGGTCATATTGCTGCAGACTGTGGCTAACTTATGTTGTTTTTTTTTACGCACACGTTGCTGATAAAATAGTGCAGGAGTCCCTCGTCATGATGGACAGGACTATTTTGAAGCATGCGTGATCATTCATTGTGTCGTGTGCCTCAGGCAGCCTGAGAGCGTGGGAGGAGGTGGAGGGGGTGGAGGAGGTGGAGGAGGTGGAGGAGGTGGAGAGGGTGGAGGGGGTGGAGGAGGTGGGGGGAGGTGGAGGGGGTGGAGGAGGTGGGGGGAGGTGGAGGGGGTGGAGGAGGTGGAGGGGGTGGAGGAGGGCGTTAAATGATAAGTGTTAAGGGAGTAAATGCCCCTTACAAAGCACTGACACAAAACTTTCCTAAACATGGAGCCATCCTCAACATGTCACACGTGCCAGTGGTGTGTCTCATCTGGCCTTGCCAACTCTTGGAAAAGGCTTGTTAAACACATCCAATACGCTCTGTCCCTCTAGGATAATGGCTACGACCTTCATATGTTAAAGGGAACATGAATGGTGTAAAAAGTGATGTTAAAGATCCAATTCATAAACGTGCAGTAGGTACCGTTCCTCTCTCGTGTGCTCTGAGGAGCATCTCAACAGTTTCAGGGTGCAACAGTGCTAGTTGCTTCAGATGGTTATAGGTCTCTGTGTGTGTGCACACACGGGGAATCATGACATCAGCTCTCATGGGAAAATGCAAAGGTAAGTGCTGCTGCAGCCTTTAGCAGAAATGGTGACTAACACACACAAATCCGTCATATTGAGCTATTGTGCTTGTCCATTGTGTTGTGGAGAGCTTTTTCCCTCATCCTTCACCTTTGCTTTCCCTGTACCCTTCTAAAAATAAACAGAAAAAGAAACCAGAAAACCATTGTGGCCTCTCAGGGATGGGATCACAGTGCAAAGCTAAGAGAACCCCACTGGGATCCATCCACTGAGACTTCTCCAGCCCCTTCAATGTCATGATTCCACTATTCCAATGTTACTGTTCATAACTGGATAATGGAGTTAAGCTCATAGGAAAGCCTTTGTGTTCACTTACTCCAGCTCGCTGATATTTGTTGTCTTTGCCAGGATGCAGAAGAAAATGCTTCAAGCGCTGGTGTGTAATGATAAGGTGAAATGCTGGTGTGTGCCAGAGGCTGTTGATGTTCAGGGAGGAACATCTGGCTGAATGCACACGTGAGCTGCTAGAGGAAACACCATCCAACCATCTCCCATCAGTCTTCCTGGGGAGACCTGCAAACATGTGCCAGTCCAGCCCAATAGCAAGATGGACATTTCAAAACACAATGATAATTAACGTGTGGGTGTAAAAGAGGAGTGAGTATTAAAAAGCAAAAGAAAGTGAAAATGAGAGCAAGGCAAGCCGCACTCTCCCTTCAGTGCTCAGGCCGCATAAAAGCAGCTCAAGCAGTGGTTCCACTGTTTACTGCCCCCCCGCCCCCCCACCCTGCACATGCAATCTACACTCCATTCAGATGAAATATGAATAGAGAAAATGTTTTCTTAAGACTTCCTGACAAGACGTCCAAAATCCCACCGCAGCTAAGCATGGTTGGGCAAACAACACTATCTCGCAGGCACCAGTCTGAGAAAACGTCTTTGGTGTTATTTTTATATTTTCAAATATTTCTCAGTATAGCTTTGGGATTTCATCTCTCTCTGTGGTATTTAGAATATGGGGGGTGAATTTATAGTTTATGTTGTCTTAATATTCGTATTTATTCCGAGGTTGTGTTAAATGCATCAACAAAACAGTGTTCCTAATTCATTTCAGTGTTAAAACTTGTGTGGTAGGTGCAAACGTGTGGCAGTCACCTGCTCTAGCACACCCATCATTCTAATTATTAATAGTAATTTGGTAATAAAGAGTATATTGTATATTTAATACATGGACATTCTCATTTTTAAAAGTCCTTTATAAGGCACGTGAATCTCTGCTCTGAGGTCTCCAGGGCAAATTTAATCTGAGCCCATTCTCCTCACTTGGGATTAGACTTACGTCTCAGTTTTTGGATCGTTAGCCAATTAAGCTAATTATGGCCGTGCTCAGGACTCCTGGCACAAAGGAACCACATTGATTTTCTCTAGTTTGACCTGGACTTCCTCTCCTCCCAGCTTCCATTCGCGGGGATCCGATCTTCAGAGCAGACCAGCCAGACATCTGGTTAACTTACACTGGCAGCCGGGATAAGGAAGTGGCCGCGGTCTTATGCTTGGTGAGACTGACTAATCCCTGACACATCCCTCCAGCACCAGAGCACCCAACACACATCTGGCTGAGAAACGTGCAGATAAGCAATGCAGTGCTGACATGATCATATTAAAACAACACAGTGCACATACAGAATCAATCAGTGCAAAGAATCGGCACAAAGATCTTATTTAACTCATGCCAAACAATAAAAAAAAACAAATAAAAATCTACTAAATACAATTATTTTAGTACTTTAATATTTTAAAGCACATTTGTGTAATAATTTTTTCCTCAAAAATTAAACTCTCTGGGTACAATCTCCATTGTCATTATCTGCAGATATATTACGTGTGTTCCAGAGAAATATGTGTGTGAACTGAGTCTGACCCCTCTGCCAAAAACCACAGCAGGTTGTCAACACCCAACACAGGCACTAAGGCACGTTCCTAAGGAACTAACTGCTCTATAGCACTGTTCACACAGTTATGTTAGTTATGTTTCTACTGACAAAACAACTTCGCTAGGTTTTTAGAAGTGAATTAGACTCTGACATCATCTCACCGACCTAAACCACATCTACAGTCCCATGTGTCTCCAGAGTTGGACATCCAGACCCACCTAAGACACAGATCATCCAAGCATGAGAATTTTCAGTATAAATAATTTCACCCAGGGCATCTGCTAAGAGAGCAATGTAGAGTTAAACATATGTTTAGAGAGAGAGCAAGAGAGAGTGTGTGTTGCAGGCCTGTCTCACTGTGACCATACTGACCCCTGCTGGATGGACATACACTCTGGGCCTGAATATGTTTGCAGAGCACATGAATTCTGCATGCTCTGATGACGTTGTGTGAACATATCTGAGAAAAAATGTGCCTAAAAAAGACAGCAAACAAAGTATATCAAACTATCAAAGTTCATATAGTGTGAAAATTAGTGGGAGTGTGGGGTGTTTGGGATGAATCTGATACAGTGTTTGAACAGTTACTGTCAGTGTGATCATAGTGTTCACCTCAGCGTATGTCGGTCAATATTTGAGATCACTCAGAAATTTGACTGATACCTTACACACATTACAGCTTTAAAATGATTACATTATTGCCTCTGACATTACACAGTCTGTGCTGCGTCAGCAGTCATACATATGGATCTGCCTTTCTTTGTGTGTGTGTGTGTCCCTTGCAACACAACTGTGGAAGGAGTTTGTGGGTCTGAACACCATGTGTTAGCATCCACTGTTGTGTGTCACTGCACATCGGTCAGCACGATTCCTCATCCCACTCGCACACACACACACACACACACACACACACAAACACACACATACACACACACACACACACTTGCTCTGCATCGCCTGTCCCATGTGCTTGAGCTTCTGTCAAAGCAGTTGAGCGCACACTGTTGGGTTCTGTTGGGTTCCCAGTTGGGTCTGGTGTGCTGTGTGTCTTAGTTCACTCCTCTAGCACTCAATGAACCACCACATCGCCGGTTTCATTTTCTCCTAATTAAAAAAAAAAAAACAATTAAATTTCAGTTTTATAGAGGTTTGAAAGTCAACCATACAAACCCATTTGGCTCAGATATCTTTGCTACGGTGGCTGAGAAGCCCACCGTACTGCAAAAGAAAAATGCGATGCAAATACACAAAGCAAATGGTCATGCAAGCTAATGAGAAACTGTAGAACACAACAAAGAGTATTATTCCCTTTGCCTCTTCCCATGTTACAGTATATACAGTATGTCTATTTTGTGGATTGATTTTAGATATATTGCTTCATTTATCTTACTCCTAATAAAATCACTTACTTTTAACTTGGTAGTCCACTTCTGTTTTGTTGTGACTGGATTTGCATCATTTCTGAATTTGCAGCACGATTTCCTGAAATGTAGCGTTTGCGTTGTCATTTTGATGAATTTGCTTTGTGTATTTGCAGTGCGTTTTTCTTTTGCAGCGCGATGGGTCTTCTCAGCCACCGTACTTTCCCTAATGGTGAAATCCATTCAGGGTTCTCATCATACCCTTCATGTTACTCATGAGGTGAATCACATTTGCTCCACTTCTAACACATTAGTGAACAGCAGGGTGGCCAGTGTTTAAAGTGTGTGCATGTTTGAAAGGAGCCCCAATCCTGATAAATGTTAATGTTGCTCGTATTAAATCCATTCATTGGTACGAAGAGCTACAGACCTTTTCAAGTTAGCTTCAAAATGTTAGCATTACATAATGCATATTACATAGATATTAGTAAGTTGAGGTTATTCAAACCTGTGTATAGAAGTCATTCTTTCCTATACTGTTCATTCATTCAATTGTTGGGGCTTTGGTTGGCTGCAAGGTTGTTTACAATTTATTTATTTTCATGTTTTCTTACAGTGAGATTTTAAAAAAATGCTTCAAGTACATAATTTGATCTAAACATTTTTTGTGTATGAACAAGAGATGGGATGTGTGCATGAGGACAAAGAGTCAGTGTTTTGAGCATCTTTTATACCCATACACAGGGCCGGAGTGGGACACTTTTTCAGCCCGGGAGTTTCATGCCCAAATCCGGCCCAAAATTATTTTTCCCTCCCAATCGGCCTAAACTAGAGATTGACATGAGCCGGCCCATCAGGAATCCTCCCGAATCTCCCGATTAGCCTCTCCGGCTCTGTCCATACATACAGAAGGGATTTTGCAAACAGTTGATCTCATATAGCCAGAAAATGTCACTGCATGCTAAACCGGTTACTCCCTGCAGTGTTCCTAAGTGTAATTACAGCCCACCTTAAAAATAAACAAGTTTAATCAATAAACTAATATCAAAGGCATCGTTCAAGCGGCCCGCAGTAGCCACATTGCTAACTGCGTAGCAGCATTACATCACAGAACTACTTTAGAAGATAATCAGACTCATTTGAAAGAAGTCAGATGATGAGACACATGTAATAGAGCTAGAAGAGAATGTTTGTTTTGTCTTGGAAATGAATAGAAATACCACCGTATTACATAAACAGTTGTTTCTTTGTGGAGGTTCTGTTTGACCTGACTGATTTTTGATGTTATTCTTAAGATGATAATAAAGCGCGGTGGGTAATAGCACACAGGACGAGCCTGTTATCGTGGTTTGACTATCTCTCCTTAAATCTACAGCTCATCACAGTGACTTTTCTATCACAAGGGCTCCAAAGGGTTCACTACTTTTCTCACAGCTGTACAGCATTTGGAGTCCGGGTGACTACAGTGGATGCTGTTATAGAGGTAATTTATTTTCTAAGGAAGTTATTAAAATATGAAAGTCAAGAGCAACGTTCAATCTTCTCTGCCATCCTCCACCATTTTAGTCATTTCACCACCGAGATGAGCAATCTGTGTATTAATGTATTCCTCTGAACAGGTAAATGACATTTAGTCCTAATCCAACATTGATGTTACTCTTCTTATCTCAGCATGGGATGTGCACATGCTCCTCGTCTGCATGTGTGTGTGTGTGTGTGTGTGTGTGTGTGTGTGTGTGCATGGACGTGTGAGAAAGAGACAGGGAGATGGATAAGTGAACCAAGTGATATGGATGCACAGAGAAACACAGGAACCAGCAGAGACATCACAACCTTACTGGGGTAAAAAACCAGCATCTTGTATTTTGATGGATTCGATGCTCCAATCTCTCCACCAGTTCTCTTGGGGGAATTACAGCCTTACGTGATGAAATAAATTAAAAGCACTAGGTACAGCCTCTCGATGGTTATGAAGAAGGTCAGTATATTACAGTCTTTATATGACACCTATTCTCTTGTAAATCCGAGCTTGCAGAGAGACAGACCTGTCCAATAAAGCGTGTGCACTCCCATGTTCAAGGTATTTATGGGTATAAAAACAACAGGCCTTAAATCAGAGCTTAAGTAGAACAGGGAGGTGGCCCATACTACTACCTCTTCACCAATATGTCCTGGTAATGAGCGCGCTATGCGAGGCAGCTGGATAGGTCCCTTTGTGCTAATTACACAGACCAGAGATGAATCAAAGACATTCAAATAGCATGTTCAGAGAAAATAGTATATAGCCAGCTGGGTAAATTAAATACATTAGTTAATTGGTTAATGACATTTTTGTTGCCTGATGTATTTAAATAACATTTGAAACAGTTTGTGCTGCCATAGACACGGCCCAAGGACATTTATGTTCTATGTACACGTTTGTCAGCTCATGCACACATACCTAAATCTCTCCTATCCCCATGTGCCAAAATGACACTGACCACAGAATGCCTTAATCATGGATGGAACCAACATGTATTGGTTGGCCTCAACCAGCCTACAGACCCGCTGATCTTAATTCATAAAAGGCAGAACAGAACAGAGCAGTCTGCTCACTGAGTCAGTCCCTCCCCACTCATACACTCATGGTATTTGTTTTTATAGTTGACGTTTCTGCTATCAATCAATAGCGAAGTAGCTGAAAATAATAATGTAGGTTTAATAAAAAAAAAAGAATAAGACGAGAAAAAAAAAAGTGTCAGCCTTTGCCTTAATAGCTAGTCGCTGTGACAGATGAATGAAGAGCCTCCTCAGGAACAGAGACAGTGGGTGACATGGGGCTAGACCTGGTGTGATCACTACAGTCATCAAAATCAAGGTGGGGTCATGAAGTCAGAAACCACAATGCTGAAGCTTCTGCTGCAGACAAACATGGATGACTGTGGTAGGTCCTTCAACTTCACCACCGTTCTATAGAAAACTCCATATCGATTACTGCTGTAGCCTTAAGCATTAGCACTAAAATTATATGGAATATATTCATGTATAAATTAATTTTATATATGCACTGTCGAGTTCATTAATGATATACATTCAGCAAAAAAGCTAATCAGAAATGAATACATAGGCCCAGCATAAGGCCTGTGTTATATGTAGAGTACAGTATGTCAGCTAAGCAAACCACCCTGAGGAAGAGACATAACAGTTAAACCTATTGATCAAAGGGCCCAAACAAGGTCACATTAAGAGCTTGAGCCATCAATCAAATAATATCCATTATCAGAAATTATAGGGTTAGGGTTAGGGTATACTATAGCAAAATGTAAGTAGATATGTGACTTTCAGTTTTTGTTAATTTCAGGTACAATTGTAAGACAAAACAAAAAGTAAAATCTAAAAATTCTATGCTATTTATTATATAGACACAGATTCATAACAGACCTTAAATTAACTTAATGTCTGAACTCATTTGGCATTAATATACACACCAAAAAAGCACCGCTCAATTCATACTGACAGACAACATGTTTGATGTCAACTGCAAGCTGCTTTTGATGAGACTACCATTAAGTGTCCAGGGCTGTGCAGACCGTCAAACAGACTGAACCCATCAGTGATGGGAGCAGATGATAAACCGCCAGACGGCTGAAGGTTTCATTTCATATATGTAAAACATCACCATGCAAGCTTTGATCATATCACATTGACTTTTCACATCTTGGGGAGGCATATGTCAACAAGAGTGTGTGGGGTGGCTGGATTAATTTGATTTGTTTTACTGTATATGTTTCAAGATCTCTTGTGTTTATTTAGAGCAGACTGTCAAATATGTAATCTAGTCTGCTGTTTATTCATGCATTTTCAAAGCATCACTGGAATCGCAAAAATCCTCCAGTAGCTATTGTGTTGTCTGCTGTGTGTCTGTTGTGTTGTCTGCTGTACATCGAATGTGTTGTCTGCTGTGTGTTTGTTGTGTTGTCTGCTGTACATCTAATGTGTTGTCTGCTGTGTGTTTGTTGTGTTGTCTGCTGTACATCTAATGTGTTGTCTGCTGTGTGTTTGTTGTGTTGTCTGCTGTACATCTAATGTGTTGTCTGCTGTGTGTTTGTTGTGTTGTCTGCTGTACATCTAATGTGTTGTCTGCTGTGTGTTTGTTGTGTTGTCTGCTGTACATCTAATGTGTTGTCTGCTGTGTGTTTGTTGTGTTGTCTGCTGTACATCTAATGTGTTGTCTGCTGTGTGTTTGTTGTGTTGTCTGTTGTGTTGTCTGCTGTGCATCTAATGTGTTGTCTGCTGTGTGTTTGTTGTGTTGTCTGCTGTGTGTCTGTTGTGTTGTCTGCTGTGTGTCTGTTGTGTTGTCTGCTGTGTGTCTGTTGTGTTGTCTGCTGTGCATCTAATGTGTTGTCTACTGTGTGTTTGTTGTGTTGTCTGCTGTGTGTCTGTTGTGTTGTCTGCTGTGCATCTAATGTGTTGTCTGCTGTGTGTCTGTTGTGTTGTCTGCTGTGTGTCTGTTGTGTTGTCTGCTGTGTGTCTGTTGTGTTGTCTGCTGTGTGTCTGTTGTGTTGTCTGCTGTGCATCTAATGTGTTGTCTGCTGTGTGTCTGTTGTGTTGTCTGCTGTGTGTCTGTTGTGTTGTCTGCTGTGTGTCTGTTGTGTTGTCTGCTGTGTGTCTAGCCTGTGAAGTGCGGGAGGGACATGAAGGCCGACACCATGGGCCCTTGCCTGATTGTTTTCTTCTAATTACCTTCCCCACTGCTGGAAGCCACTATCAGCCTGTTCAGCTGGAGAGCAAATGTGCTAATTACACTCAGGTTGAGCCACACTATGAGGGCACACACACTCCAAAGGTGGAAGGAGAGGCACCACGCAGGCCGCCGGCCTGGGGGATCTAGGCTAACGAGATCTGCCATGGCTGCTGGTGAGTTCTTTTGGTTCCACCTGCTGTCTGGTCCTCTGCTTTGCCCACGCGCCCGATTCGCCGTCGTGTAAACATACGCAGGACATGTGCGGCAACTTAGGAAGTAAAAATAACTCGGCTCTGACTCCATCTTCTCCATCCAAACCAGCTCCACGGAATTTGTGTTGCATTACAAAGATGCCAAATGACGTGAATTAAAGACACGCTTGAGACGAGGGAGGTGAAAACACTGCAGACTGGAGATCTGGAGATCTGGAGAACACAGCTGCTTCCCTAATGAAGTAGGACAGTTAGTTATTACCAGGTAACCAGACCAAGAAATGCCATACACAGAGTGGCCAAATCATCAAAACATATGAAGCATGGCCAGATCAAAGGCATATCAGAAAAAGAAGATCAAATCTTAGCTGTAAAGCCCTAATCAGTACTCAAATAATAACTGTAATGTGCAAGCCTGTTTTTAAGTGCTACATCAACAAAGTCTGGCAGAATGTTATTTTCCTTGGACCGTGCTGATAGATTCACCAAATACTGTGTTAAAGACAATGGTTACATTTCAAAAATGTCTTTTGGAATTAGCTTGGTATGAAAATCTCTTACTGCAATGTATAATACTATAATCTGATTACAATAGAAATATGTCTGCAATGGTGTCCATTTACTATGGGCAGAATGTTACATCATGTATGCCCATCAACATGAAATGTTGAACCCAAATCTGCCCAAATCAGACCTACTGAAGATACTGTAGAGTAATAAAAACAGGATAAAGGGTTTTTGTTTTTTTCTTTGCTGGCCGTTCCCCAATTCCTTCATTACTCTCCTGTCTCTCCATCATCTGACTTTTCATCAAGCTCTCAGTTCATTTTGCCAGGTTACACAAATCACTCTATTATCAGATCACACCATTATTGGATCACACCATTATCAGACAGGGCAAAGGAGCTTAAATACACCTCGATGGCCTATTGGTTTACAGCTACCTAAGCAGTCAGTGTCCAGAATCAACCTGTCTATACAAGGACTTAACTAAAACTTATTTCAATGGTGCTACAGTCATTCGAACAAGTGCTTTTCAATATGTTATAATGAATTCACTAGTATCCTACTTAGGTGTCTTGCCTATTGGCTGCCAGTTCAATAAAAGTTTCTGCAAGTCCAGTTTAAATTAAAATAAATGGGGATACATGTATAGGTAGTTAGGTAGTGTAGTTTAAGTTAACATTACTTACCTCTCATTAGTGTGAGGTTCTGTTAGGAGGGTGCTCTCTACAATAATAGTAATTTGTACCAAACACATATTCTAACTCAGATTCTAGATCTCAAGATCCAATAAAGGGTTGAACGCTACCAATATTTATATGGCATTGTCTTGTACTTCATGTTATAGTTGTCACATATAGGTAAATGTTTTATACTGCACTATCAAGCTGATTGGAACAAGACTAGAACAAAGTGCTGCATTTCTTTGAAAATGGAAAGAGTAACGGTAATGATGAAAGAGTAACGGTAATGATGAGAGTAACGGTAATGATGAAATAGTAACGGTAATGATGAAAGAGTAACGGTAATGATGAAAGAGTAACGGTAATGATGAGAGTAACGGTAATGATGAAATAGTAACGGTAATGATGAAAGAGTAACGGTAATGATGAAAGAGTAACGGTAATGATGAGAGTAACGGTAATGATGAAAGAGTAACGGTAATGACATTTTATTGTGTGTGTAAATGTTCATTTGGTTGTTTGTGTAACAAATGTTGGACCATGTTGGAATTAAAGTACTTAAGTAATCAAATATAGTCACTTTCATTAAAAAGCTATTTTTCAAGATCTCTCACTACACTGTCCTACGACTTCTACCTTTCTAGAGAGGCGCAAGTGGGATCCAGTTAGTTCCCCCATCTAAGGATCTAGTCTCTGACAGTGATGATTAAAAAAACTAATTTCATAAGACCCTCAAAGACTCTGCATAACATTCATTCTCATAACCACTTAACTGTCTTATTAAAGTCCAGGCCTGAGACCTCTTAAATGACATTAAACATGACCCATTAAGCTGGAGCATCTTGCTATAGTTTCAGGGGTCACAGCAATGCACCATAAAAGAAGTGTTATCTCAAACATGAGTGAAACCCTGAATGAAAGGAGACGTTTTCTCCCCTGCTCACATTTTGATAATTAGCTGGAACAGTAATACCAGCATGGAGCTTACCATGTAATGTCCCGTGGGAGTGAAGGCTCCAAAATGTGCAATCCTTTCACACGGCCTTTAAATATTACGTTATAATAACCTCTTTATTATCTTCTGAGGGCTTATTGTACAAGAGCTGTTTTATAAATACATAATGGTCGCTGGAAAATGGTACATTCTGTGATTAAACATATAGAAACGGTAGTACGGAAAATACTGACCATTACATTAAGGTGTTAAAACCAGAGTTACAGCTCACAAATTTCTTCTTTGTACAGATATGAATAAGGCATTAAAGGTAAATGTAATTAGATGGTCATACTTTACTTTCAGAATCCATAACTTGAGAATACATTATAACAGACATTTATTAACACTTTAGTATTAGGGAGTTGTCACGTTGAGGACCCCGGCCCCTCCCTTTTGGGCGTGTGTTGACGTAGTCTACGTGCATCGTCTGCGTCTATGGATATCCGTGGTTATGGCATGTCGTGTGAATAATCAGTATCACCTGTGACGTAATCACGTGGGGCTAATGTGGTTTGTCTATTTAATGTGCGCTCGCGCAGTGTCCTGTGCTCGTCGTTGTCTATGTCCACACGTTGCTGTGAATGTTTATTGTTATCCGTGCGCTATTGCGCAATCTTGTTAAAATAAACCGTGACGTTTGCTGCCATCGAGGGATTCCGTGTCTCATTCCTCGCCACGACCCGCGCGTCACAGGAGTGGCCTAATAAAGTCGCTTAATAATATTAGACTGGTTAAGTTTTACTCAAGGATGTTGTCAATAAGGCTATACCACACCAACATATATCCTATATAATATACCCTATATAATAACATAAGTCTTATATAATATATCCTATATAATAACATAAGTCCCATATAATATATTCTATTTAATGTTGTATGCTCTATATAATAACATAATGCCTATATAATATATCCTATATTAATAACTTATGCTCTATATGATAACATAAGTCCTATATAATATATACTATATAATAATGTAAGCTCTATATAATAACATAAGTCCTATATAATAACTTTTGCTGCATACCTGAATACAGTTCAAGAGCTTTCAAAAGTTCAAAAGCTTTTTATAGTCATTCCAGCTATATGCAGTGAAAATAAAGTGCATTCCTCTGGGACCATGGTGCAAGACGACCCTGAGTGTAAACAACATTAAACATAATAATGGACCAATAGTTCCAATAATATGTTGTGCAACACTTACCAGTACATGTTACTGAGAAAAGTTTATATATATATAACACTCCCAAATTAATATAGAATATTATAACAACTGACTGTGCAGGCAATAGTCTCTCTGGTACCCTAGGCAGTCGAACACATGCGTCCTAATTACTGAGGTCAGGTGATTAAGCCACACTCCCTGCTAAGAGACGTATAAATCCATGTACACAGCCAAACTGGGTCACTCTGAAGAGCTCAGTACCTTTTAATGTGTCACTGTCATGAGATGCCATCTATGCCAGAAGCCAGTGTGTGAAATTTCTGCCCTACTAGATCTGTCCCGGTTAAATGTAAGTGCTGTTATTGTGAAAATGAAACATCTATGAGCAACAACATCTCAGCCATGAGGCGGTAGACCATGGAGTCTCACAGAGCAAGGTTCTGAGTGCTGATCCGCGTGGCACATGAGAAACACCTCTCCTCCCTTACATCACTCACTAGAGAGTCTGAATGGAGGAGGAACATCACCACAAGATCTGTGCGTGAGTAGCTTCATGAAACTGCTTTTCGTGGCCAAGCAGCTGCACACAAGCCTAAGATCTATACGAGCAACGCCGAGCGTCAGCTGGAGTGGCGTAAAGCGTGCCGCCACTAGACTCTGAAGCAGTAGAAATGTTTTCTCTGGAGTCATGACTCATGCTGTTGACCTGGCAGTCTGATGGATGAAACTGGGTTTGGCGGATGCCAAGAGAACTCTACTTACCTTACTTTGGTAACATAATGGCCTGGGGATATTTTTCAGGCTTTGGGCTAGAAATCATACTTCTAGTAAGAGAGTAATGTTAATTTATAGCATATAAAGACATTTTAGACAAAAATGTTTCCAAGCTAGCAGCAACAGTTTGAAGGAGGAGTCTTTCCTGTCCCAGGATGATGGTGGTTTGACATGTGTGGTGTGCTAGACAGACTCTGACCTTAACCTCACTGAATACATTTGGAACACTCATTTTGTCTGACATCAGTGCCTGACAATACAAATACACTTTATACTGAATGGTTACAAACATTATGGAAACCCCTCCAATTATTATTATTATTATTATTATTATTATTATTATTATTATTAGTAGTAGTAGTAGTAGTAGTAGTAGTAGTAGTAGTAGCAGCAGTATATTTGTTGTTTTAGTATAAATATGAATTATAATTATTTCTAGGTTTCTTTATGAATTAATAAATACACAGTAAATATGTACACAAAATATAAAACCCACCAAATTTTCAGAACAAAATGGCCTTGTTGGGGCATTATCAGTTGTGACTTCCCTTGGCACTAAGCACATGTTGAACTGTTTTGATGATGATGATGATGATGATGATGATGATGATGATGATGATAATACTTTATTATCAGATCAGATCTGAAATTTGTCTTCCATACACACAGTAGCTCCATTAACACATAGGCAACACATAGGACATAAACATTGTACAGTACGTATACCATTTACTCATATTTCAACACCTTTTAAAGTTATAGATTAAGTTCTTTGTTTAAATTAAGGATTGACTGATGTACAAAAGAATTCTTCAGTCTAACCTTATTAAACCTTGGAACACTATAACGCCGCCCCCATGGGAGAAGTACATATTCACTTTTGGGGAGAGTGTCCTGCACTATTTTGGGGAGAGTGATGTTTCTGAACTAATCTCCTGGTATATTATAGCAGGGTTCTTTCAGCACTCCCCTGGTGTTTCTTTATATTAGAACTAATATCCCGTAACACTTGTGACGGAGTCTTTTTTCAATAGCCCTGAAATAAATGCTTCGGTTTTTTTTTTGGTCCGTATCGAGTTTATCAGGAATGAGATTGGGTCCGGACAGGACTGCGTTCAGATCCGGATCCGGACCGCGGTCCGCCAGTTGAGTACCCCTGGTATATAACATCTTTCTCTACCCAAGGATGACCCTAGAAAAGCGACACTAATGTAGTGCTATGAGATAGAAAGATAGTGAAATAGAAAACTGTTAACCACATCTAACTGATAAACAATTCCCAACTATCCTCACTGATATTTGAGACAATGTGACAATGTAACTCTGATATACCAGGAATACGATGAGATGCAAAGTTAGTTATTATGACACGTTTGATAAATCAAAACCGACAAAACCAACCTTTACAGCAGCAGACAGAAGTGTTACTGATAGTTTACATTAACAATCAACAAACTATTGATATATTACATTAACTACTTAAAATTTTAACTAACATATGTATGTAAATATTGTGTCATAAAGGAGTAATTTATTATTTTGTCCGTAAATAATTTAACAACAAATACTATCAATACTATCAATATCTGAGTTCATGGATTTGAGCAGTGGGGAACCGTCAGGGCCCTCTACGCCCTCTCAGAGGGCCTAAAATATTCTTAAAGCATTATATATATAATTATCCAATTTTATTTTATCTACTTACAGTTTGACATTCGACATCTAAACAATTACAAAAATATAAGCAAATAAAATATTCACCCGTGTCTATTCAATCTGTGTTGGAAGGTGAGGGGTTGAGTGGAAGCCTGTGAGCCTGTGTCTCCCCCTATCAGGACTGTGATGCCCGCTGTTCGTTTACAGAGGGCCTGGCAGTTATAATTCAGCGCAATACCAGTTTCAAATGACAGCAAAATTGACCAATCATATCTTCTCTCTTAGTGGGCGGGCTTAACTGTATGATAATTTCCGCCCGCTGTGGCGACGCTAGCTGTCGTTAGCACCATCGCTAGCTAGTTTCGATTCATCCCTTTGACGTCCTCGTGCGCGTTGTTTACATATTCCGCTTCCGAGAACCACGGAGCTGTGAACCTTATTTTGTTTGGAAACTTATTTTGCTTAAGATGTTATCTAGTACAGATATTATTGTTTATTGCGTTTTTAAAGCTGTACTGTCGTCTCAGTTTTTCTTTATTTAGTTTATTAAGAAAGGAAAAAAATAATTTCGGGGGGGAGGGGGGGGGGGGTAGCGGGCCCAGGTTTAAAGGTCACGGTTCGCTACTGGATTTGAGTGATACCATGTCATAGTTTTAGCAGATGTTTCTGCTTTCCTGTAGAGATAAGCACTCCCAACATCTCTGCAATCATCTTGGCTTCTTAATGAATGACATGATTCCAACCCCTAGCAGAGGAGTACCGTTTTCAGGAAGACTTCACATCACTATCTTGTTCCGATCAGAAAGGTGAAAGGTTAAAGGCTTCATCCAGTGACCACAATTGCTAATTGTTTTCACCCAGCAGAAAATATCTGAATCTGTGCTTGGCTCTTTGAAGATACAAGAATGCCTGCTGCTCTCTGTGTTAGGAAGGAATCCATGCTGTGATTCTGTGCCCAGAGGACAAGTGGCTAGAAGCATCAGCTCCAGCAGTACAATATACCTCTTCATTTTAAGTATTTTTACCAGTGCCCTGCTCAAAATCAAGGGGAAATAGGGATGTTTTATTAATGCAGTCCCTTTTACCAGAAAAACCCAGGAGTTATACGCCGTTCAGCTTGAGTATCCTAGTGGTCAGTCACTATGCCATGATAAGCCAGGCTCTCACTTTCGGTCACTAGAGTATTTCCCTATTAAATATTAACAATCCATCTTGAGAGCTCCTTACAAATGAAACATTAATTCCACACATCTTAGATTTCATATCACAATGTATACACAATAATAAATGAATCATCAAACTGTATATCTGTGCAGATTTTTGCCATGACAGTTGAAAGACTGAGGTGCACAATGTCCAAAAATTACCATTTTGTTCACCAATGGTGTGACATTTAAATGTCAACTGGAGAAACAGGCTGCCTTTGTCAGCCACATTTGTACTTTTTTAATCTGTCGTGCCAGATGACAGAGGTGTTGGTGTGGTGCATCCATTAGGTGACCAGGCTAGAATGTTAATGAACTGGGCACGTGGGCCCCTACGCTGGGCCCCACTGCACACAACAGCCCCCCCACCCACCACTCGGGGCTCCTGCTCTCAGAGAGTGGTTTGGAGAGGCGTAGGTGTGGGCCGTGCCAAGCCTGAGTTATCTGGCAGTGCATCACACAGATGGGCCGAGCTGAGCCGGCTAAACCCTCGGGCAGCTGGAGGAAGATCAGGCGTGGCATTCGTCCCCTCAGGGAGACGTGGAATTGACTTTTTGGGCAAACATTTCCCTTTATGACTGCTGTCTCTGACTTCTGAGTGTACACCAAAGCCTAACCCTTACTGCAACCAAGAGTTCAATCACATGCCTTAGCTGGGAAATATAATCCACAATGTTCCCCCAGAAGTCTGTTTAGATTTCCCACCATCAAGCATAGAGGAGCTGACTGGCCCATCCGGCCCAACAACAGAGCATGTTTTTGGGTGTAAAGCATATCCAGAGGCTGGGAGGTGGAAGCACACTGAACGGGGAGCCATTACAGAGATCTGAGTAATGACTTTAAAGGCAATTAAAGCCAGGGTATGGTGATAATGGTCTCCTGGTAGACATAGTGATAATGGTAATTTTCATTATGCAGATACTGATGGAGCAGAAGGCAGAACTGAGTGCAGTGTCTCATGTGTGAGTTAGTAACATGTAGTACTGGATGCATTTTGACTTCTGGATGTGAGATTACTAAGTATGAAAAAGATATTAAACTGCATACATACTCATACATACACATACTCTTTAACAGAATCTATACTCAACAGAATCTAAACATACTCTTAACAGCTAGCCTAAGCAAGCCCTTCACTTTGGTCCCCTAGAGAACAAGCAAATGAATTACCTTTGTGGAGTGCACAAAAAACGGTTTTTAAAAATAGCACTTCAGTGGTTTAGCAGCTAGCTTGGCATAGTTCATTTAATTAATTAGAATCCACTCTTTTAAATTAAAAAAAAAGTTAAGCGCTTGTAGAGGGAATATATCCTATTGACTCCAATAAGATTTCTCACTACAAACTGTGTATTTGTAGATTTGTTCCTTTAATTAAATCAGTTTGCTAACTCTAGAGTGTGAAGACGTCTATGTTTTCCGATGTGACCTTACTTAATGAGATTTTTAAAAGTTCACTGAAGTAGTTGAAAATAAGAAAACAACACAAAAAAATTAACAGACACAGAAGCACTGCTGTGTAGTGCATATTTCAAATGTCTCTCACTCATTTCCCACAAGCTAAAGAAAAAGAAGATGTTTTCTTTTGGAAGCTTGGATGGATTTTCACATAAGATATGTAGCCCACATTTATTTGGTGTTTGCACTTATGTAACTGATCTTAAGATCATGAGCATGCTGTCCCACAGCTGCAGGGCCCATAGGAAACATTTATTTTGCTCTGATGCACAGCCAGTACTCCATATGCACAAGTACATGCGCGTAAGAGCTAAACCTGAGCTAACATGAGCGGTCCCAGAAAGCTTCTCCAGCAGACACCACCGCCTGCCATCGTACATTATAAATAAAATAAGTGATAGCAATTTCATTTTTTACAGAAGCCAAAGTTTTTAGTAACTACTTGCAGTTGTTTTTTCCAGTTGTAGCTTAAAAGCACTGAATTTCTGAACTATGTAAAGATCATGTGTGTGATGCTACACGTTGCAATCCAAGATTTGCTCCAGAGCACTTAAAAAGTGGGATACTGTGTGTTGCATTTTGTTGTCTAATACAGCATCTTCACTACAAATGTCAGGAGAGATTGAGAGTGACATTCAGACAGCCATGCCGTACGAGGATATGGTACATATTAAAGGCCCACAAAAGGTTAAGGGTCAACAAGGGAATTCAAGAAATACTAGCACGGCCATCAGGAAGGACTACTAGTGAGAGATAAAGCACAAGATGGCTTGGAATTATAAAGAAGTGTCCAGGCTGAAGCCCGTTTCCCAAAGAGCCACATGCCTGGACTCCACTCAACTATGTTCAACTGGCCCTGGGGAACAGGCAGTTTAGAAATCACTGTGTGAAATGATCAGGGCTAGGCTGACTAATGCTAACACTAATGCACACACTGGAAGACTGTGAGAAGGCTCTGAAAAGATGTTTAAAGTCTGACAACCTAAGGACAATCTAGTCACAGAGTGTTAACAGAATAATCACAGACGATTTCATAAGTACTGGGGATTCTGCAGGGTCACTATTTGCAAGACTGCACCTAAATTCCTTTTGGGATTATTTCCCATCATGCTCCTGTTGGAATTTTAGAAGAGAAACTGTTGAACAATGGAATAAAAACAGAAGCAGCTTTTGGCCACAGTTGCCCTTGTGTGTGCAGGGATTTGTTCTGAAAAAAACAGAAAAACCTGTGATAGAAATGCAGCCTCCAAGGTCTCCCTAGAGTCTCCCCAGAGTCTCCTCCACGTCTCATGTCTCATCCACCCACCGGAGGGGTTCCTGCACCTGCTTCACTGCTTCCTGTTTGGTGCTGGGAAGAGCTGAGCCAATGCTGCACCACTCTTTGCATAGACTAAGATAAAAAAAAAAACAGTACCGTAAATGTGGTGGGTTTGATCAAAGTGTCAAGGTGAGAAAAATGCACTTAAGACATCTATGCTGACCATTGTCCATCAGATAATTGAGATCACAGGAGTACAATACAACAGGAGTGCAACTCTACTGAAATTCTCATGATTTTATTCCTCCATTGCACTTTTTTGTCTACAAAAGTGCACTCTCTTCAAATTTAATTTGGTGTAAGACAAACATTAATCAGTTCATTTAACCCTGTGGAATAAGGACTAATGAAAACTGCGTGAGACACACTTATGTTGATAGCTGCCAAAATTCTGAAAAAAAGATACTTATAGCTTGTAAACACATTGCTAACTAATAGATTTTTTAATTGAGAAATTAGCTTAAATTCTTTATGAATTTTAGCTCATCGGTTAAACATTAGTTTTTCAGGACAGAAAATGTGACTGTGGTAGCAACTTTTGGGAACAGGTGGACCTTAAATAAAGGCCACTAATCAAATCACCCATGGTAGATAGTGTAGGTAGGTAGATAGTGTAGGCAGGTAGATAGTGTAGGCAGGTAGATAGTGTAGGTAGGTAGATAGTGTAGGCAGGTAGATAGTGTAGGCAGGTAGATAGTGTAGGTAGGTAGATAGTGTAGGCAGGTAGATAGTGTAGGCAGGTAGATAGTGTAGGTAGGTAGATAGTGTAGGCAGGTAGATAGTGTAGGGAGGTAGATAGTGTAGGCAGGTAGATAGCGTAGGTAGGTAGATAGCGTAGGTAGGTAGATAGCGTAGGCAGGTAGATAGCGTAGGTAGGTAGATAGCGTAGGTAGGAAGATAGCGTAGGCAGGTAGATAGTGTAGGCAGGTAGATAGTGTAGGCAGGTAGATAGTGTAGGTAGGTAGATAGTGTAGGTAGGTAGATAGCGTAGGTAGGTAGATAGCGTAGGTAGGTAGATAGTGTAGGCAGGTAGATAGTGTAGGTAGGTAGATAGTGTAGGCAGGTAGATAGTGTAGGTAGGTAGATAGTGTAGGCAGGTAGATAGTGTAGGTAGGTAGATAGTGTAGGTAGGTAGATAGTGTAGGCAGGTAGATAGTGTAGGGAGGTAGATAGTGTAGGCAGGTAGATAGTGTAGGTAGGTAGATAGCGTAGGCAGGTAGATAGTGTAGGCAGGTAGATAGTGTAGGCAGGTAGATAGTGTAGGTAGGTAGATAGCGTAGGTAGGTAGATAGCGTAGGCAGGTAGATAGTGTAGGTTGGTAGATAGTGTAGGTAGGTAGATAGCGTAGGTAGGTAGATAGTGTAGGCAGGTAGATAGCGTAGGTAGGTAGATAGTGTAGGCAGGTAGATAGCGTAGGTAGGTAGATAGTGTAGGTAGGTAGATAGTGTAGGTACGTAGATAGTGTAGGTAGGTAGATAGTGTAGGCAGGTAGATAGTGTAGGTAGGTAGATAGTGTAGGTAGGTACATAGTGTAGGCAGGTAGATAGTGTAGGTAGGTAGATAGTGTAGGTAGGTAGATAGTGTAGGCAGGTAGATAGTGTAGGTAGGTAGATAGTGTAGGTACGTAGATAGTGTTGTCTCTGACTTCAGTGGCAAAATATCAGAACATCACCACAACATGCTGTGCAAACACCCCTGCATCCCTTTTAAAAATATTGTCATGCTTTAATCAGCTACAAACTCCAAATGACTCCATACTGTATTCAATTGGTGCATCATCTGTCTTTGACTTTATTCTACAGCTCATCTCAACATCTTGGCATGTGTCAGAGCTGATCCAGTGTGACTAAAATTACAGCAACAGCCTCTGAATCACTAAGAGGTAAACAGCAGTTTTCCGTGTTCACTAAGTGATAATCTATTAGTGCCTCTTTCTCATTCTGTCACGGTGACAGCTCCGGACCCTTCCCTGTGGGCGTGTCATGACGTCGTCTGCGTGCTGTTATGTCCATGTTTGTACTTCCGTGGGTGTGGGTTGTTTGTGAGCGTGTTCGTTTGTTACACCTGTGCCTTGTCTCGAGGTCACGTGGGTCTGTGTAACTCACTTATTTAATGTGCGTTCGCGCAGTGTCGTGTGCTCGTCTTTGTCTAAGTTTCATGCCAGTGTGAGTGTCACTTTGTTGTGCTTGCGCCACCGCAGTGAAGCTACGTGTTCATTGTCAAAGTAAAGTTCGTGTTTGCACCTTCTGCTACGTGTCGTGTCCGTTCCTCCGCACGTCACAGAAAGACGAGCCAAAGAGAAAGAGGTATGCCTGGATACGCCACCCGGGCGCCTAAAGGGAAGAGAAAGAGCCGTCGCCACCACGGCTCTTCCCCGGTCCGTCACCACGAAGCCCCTGTCTCCGAGCAGGAGATGATGAGGAACCCGTTGTGCGCGTACATGCTCTGCGCGGCTCGGGAAGCGGAGGATGCGGAGATGGCAGAACACCTACGCCAATCCGCGGTCCGCATGTGGAGGGACCAGGACCTCGCCGCGTCCCTAGAGCCCCCGCACCGGGCGGTAAGAGGCGGCAGGACCGAAACCCCGCACGCGTCTTCTCCCGTGGCAGTGCCCGAGAGCGCAGAGCAAGGAGAGGATAGCGCGCTACTCCCGGTCTTCCCCGAGGAAGAGGAGACCGAGGAGCCGTTTTGGGTGGGCATGGGCGCCTTTTCCCTCACCCCTCCCGAGGAAGAGGAGGAAGAGTCCTATCCCCCCTCAATGTGCTCGAAGAGCACGGTGGATTACGGGGGTGAGGAAGGCAGTCTCCCACCGTCGGAGGGCGAGACGGAGGGGACGGACTCCGAGGAGGAGGAGTATTCCCCGTCAATGTGCTCACGGACCACGGTCTGCTACGGAGAGGAAGACTTCAGTGCTCCGCCATCGGAGTGCGAGGCGACAGGCGTGGACTCCGAGGAGGAGTATTCCCCGTCCGTATGCTCGGAGAGCACCGTTCGTTACGGAGGGGATGACGTCAGTCCCCTCCCATCTGACTACGGTGAGGAGAGCGAGGGGGAGAGCCCTCCGTCTGTATGTTCGCTCCCGACGGTATACAAAGGGGGAGGGAGCGGACCGGACAGTTCGTTCGCATCGGTGAGTGGGGATTCCTGCGAGGAGGAGCCCATGGACCACTCCCGATGCGAGACCCCCGCTCGGTCCATGGACTGGAGCGTGGCCGAGGAGGAGGAGCCGGAGATGGACACCACCCCCGATACCGGTCCAAGAGGGGGCTGGCCTGGCAAGGGAGGGGCTTCCTACGGGAGATTCCCGGAGAGGGAGCGCCGGCAGGCCTATCGCGCAGCAAGCCCCTACGGTTCTCCCGGAGGAGGTAGTCACGGACCCGGGAGGAAGGTCGCTGTGAGACCCGCCGGTCGCGCTGCCTCCAAGCGGGCTAAAAGTCGCGCTGCACCTCGCGCGTCCGCCAGGTGTGCTGCCCCCAGGCGGTCGACCAGTCGCGCTGCACCCCGCGCGTCCGACCGAAGCACGGCACCCAAGCGGTCGGACAGTCACGCCGCCCCTCGAGCGCTCGCCCCCAGGCGGTCGACCAGTCGCGCTGCACCCCGCGCGTCCGACCGAAGCACGGCACCCAAGCGGTCGGACAGTCACGCCGCCCCTCGAGCGCCCGCCAGAGGGACTGGTCCCAAGCGGTCGACCAGTCGCGCTCCACCCAGCGCGTCCGCCGGCCGTGCGGCACCTGGTGGTGAGCGGGCGCAACAGGCGGGAGGAGCACCGCCTGCTGCAGCGTCTCCAGCCCTCGGAGCCTTCGCGCCGCTACTGGCGTTGCCTCAGGCGGGAAGCCTGGCTTCGGGGCTGAATGTGTGTGTTCCGGTGTTTCTGTCTGTCCCCTTGTGTCTCCCTAACCCACTGTTCCCTTTTGTGCCATTTGTGTTTCATGTTCCAGTGTGTGTGTTTGTCAGCGTGCCATTGTTTAACGTTTTCTCCCCTGTCTTCCCAGGGAGGGTGTGCTAGAGCTGTTCGCGGCGGTTCCCGCCGTCGGGGGTGACTGCTCTCGGAGGCTCACGATCCCGGCGGCTCCGGACCTGCCCCGTCGGTGTTGGTTCGGGGCTTCCCAGCTACGCGGGACGCTCCGGGAGTAGCGAGCCCCTGGCGGAGGGTTCTGTCACGGTGACAGCTCCGGACCCTTCCCTGTGGGCGTGTCATGACGTCGTCTGCGTGCTGTTATGTCCATGTTTGTACTTCCGTGGGTGTGGGTTGTTTGTGAGCGTGTTCGTTTGTTACACCTGTGCCTTGTCTCGAGGTCACGTGGGTCTGTGTAACTCACTTATTTAATGTGCGTTCGCGCAGTGTCGTGTGCTCGTCTTTGTCTAAGTTTCATGCCAGTGTGAGTGTCACTTTGTTGTGCTTGCGCCACCGCAGTGAAGCTACGTGTTCATTGTCAAAGTAAAGTTCGTGTTTGCACCTTCTGCTACGTGTCGTGTCCGTTCCTCCGCACGTCACACATTCCTACCATATACCTCTATTATTGTGCTCATACATCACCCTTATGACACTTTTCTCCATACAGGATGTGCATATAGGCTATTCAAAATTTTAACACCTCACTTTTCATGGTGTTTTTTCTTGCCACAATTGTGTCTGTGTGCTTAATTTTACCTTATACATTTAAACTACATAAATATTCATAAACTACATAAATAAATTCATTACTTCATTTTAAAATGAAGGAGAACAGGCTGTAGTGAATTCTATTACCGTCCTAGGGGTAGGTGATTATACTAAGTGTATAGTCATTGTCTCATTCCTATGTCAATAAATATGCGAACAAGAAAAAGGACTAAAATATATCACAGTGTTTTATTGTTATAAATGGATCTTTTATGAATGGCTAAGCCTAATGTTTCTCCAGTACATAATCTGGAATAAAAGTACTAAGGGGAATCCAGTAATAAAACTTCTTAAAGTTCTTAAATTGTTTTGGCAGCTATACCTACATCCAGCTTAGCAAACCGACTGGGCTAATGTTAAAATAAGAAAAAGAAGTATCAAGGGAAGTTTTTTAGTGTGTCAATGTATGTGAGATGCAGTACTGGACCACAGCCAGTCATATCACACAGTTTATCACATGAATGCCAGATACTGATGTAATGATGAGGACATCTGCAGAAGACTCACTCCATCTCAGTCAGGTTGAGAGTAACTGCTGAGTGAAAGATCAAGCAGTGGAAATAGAAGATAGAGGACCTGGCTGAAGGTGAATCATGCACTACACACAAGAGCACCTGTATAGAGCACCTGTATGTGTATGTGTGTGTGTGTGTGTGTGTGTGTGTATGTGTATGTGTGTGTGTGTGTGTGCGTGTGTGTGTGTGTGTGCTCGCGCATGTGCAAGCATATGTATTTACTTTGGTACAATGAGTTTTTTTTTTCTCGTTGTTTTTCTTGCCGAGTAGCCATCACACTGCCTTCAATGTCCCCTGCCTTCAAAATGTAAAAAGAAATGTCACAGATTCCTTGAAGCATATCTATTCAGCATCCACGAGTGCAGTTACAAAGCCACACAACGCACCGGGCTGGTTCTTTTACAACCGTTAGCCGTAAGACCTCCTGTGAGAGCAATCAGAGAATCCCCTACACACACACACACACACACACACACACACACACACACACACACACACACACATACAGAGGGAGAGAGAGAGGGGGGGGGGATTTTGAGGAGGGGGGGATGCACTGAGCCATGCACAAACAAATGCCTCTTTAACATTCCACACAGCACTTCACTGCAGCGCAATGGGCTGCCAGGCGGCACTACATTATTAATGCAACCATCTCTCCCCTCCTCCACCCTCACAGCTCACATGGAGGGAGAGAGAGAGAGACACTGGACACTCAAGGAGAGAGAGAGAGAGAGGGGCAGAGATATGAGAGTGGGAGAGAGAGATAGGGAGAGAGAGGAAGAGAGAAAGACAAAGAGGGAGAAATAACAGTGAGGTTACAAAAGAGAGAGAGAGAGAGAGAGAGAGAGAGAGAGAGAGAGAGATGGAAGGGAGATAGAACACTGAAAGGAGAATAATGTTCTGTCTGTATCCTACATGTTTAGGCCGTCTTGTTATTATGCATTAATGTCACGTACGAAAGTGTGTAGGTCGAAAAGTTGAATGCTACTTTAGGCTATTCAAATTAATTGCTATTCAGATACATTTATTAACTTATTTCCTTCAGCCATCTGAGTTAGAGACTTAATGTATTTGTATATCTCACACAGCCAACTGGGTACATAGCGTGTTCCTAATAATTACTACTCTTTTTTTCTGTTTCAAGTACATACCTATCGCAATGTGAGTGATTTGTGCACTACTAAAGTAAAATGAGGTATTTTGGAAACTTTACATTCTTCTCATTTCATTTTACTTTCATGGTCTCATTCATACACCATTAAATGAAACTCTATACATCAAATTAAAGAGACACACAGAAGAGCCATCTTTATTCTCTTCTCTCTGCAATTAAGAAAGCCAGACGTGTTTTGCTTCTCAAACTCAGGACGTCAGCCTCAATAGAAAAGATAACGATTCCAATTTCCCCTGTCAAAGATATCATAAAGAACGTTCCAGAACGGCCAGCTGATTGGCATCAAAATTATTCTGACACTGCATTCACAAAACAGAAAATGTTAAGAGTTAACCTCCTCTGACCCTTTTGCTAGCATGCTTTAGAAAGTGGGACATACTTTGCTCCTGATTTGCCTCTCTCTCTCACTCTCTCTCTCTCTCTCACTCTCTCCTTTCTTTATTTCCAATTCACGTCTTATCAGAAAACCTCATTTTCCATTCAAGGTAGTACAGCTGAGTAATGAATTCTCGAGAGCCCAAACTGCACTGGGTGGCCTCACGATGACCCCTTACCTAAACTCCACCCCCCCAGAGAGAATGGAGCAGTCGTCAGTGTGTTAGAGCCAGGAGGTCAACCGCAGGCACAAAAAGCCACACTATGCCCCCCAGCACAGAGGAGCACCTTTAAATCAAGACCTTGCAGTTAACTCAAGGTCTGCTTTTAGAAAATACAGCTAGTCACGGGATGATGCAAGAAACGCTTGTATCACTGAAAATGTTGAAAACAGCGTTGCAACGTTGAAAGCAGCTTTCAAGTTCCGCCTTGACATTTTATTAATATGCTTTATTGATTGTTTAAAGTGCATTGGGTTTTTAAGCAAAGTAACTTCAATTCAAGGACTCTTTTTAATTAAGTGCTCCCTCTGTTACCAGGTGTTGGAGACAGAAGTGAGTGGTACTAATGGGTATGTGGCCCTTAGACGTCAGCCTAGCTCTTCTGTCTGACCTGGCACAATACTGGTGTGAACTGC
Organism: Brachyhypopomus gauderio; assembly: GCF_052324685.1. Taxonomy (NCBI): domain Eukaryota; kingdom Metazoa; phylum Chordata; class Actinopteri; order Gymnotiformes; family Hypopomidae; genus Brachyhypopomus; species Brachyhypopomus gauderio. The sequence goes on from NW_027506906.1 coordinate 837,070, forward strand.
AGAGTTATCAACACAACTCAACTGCAGAATCACACCCACCTATGCAGCCCCACAGATCCAGGAGCACTGTCCCCATGCCCAGCCCTATGGATCCAGGAGCACTGTCCCCATGCCCAGCCCTATGGATCCAGGAGCACTGTCCCCATGCCCAGCCCCATGGATCCAGGAGCACTGTCCCCATGTCCTCCTCTTCACAAGCGCCGATACTGGATCAGCCCTCAGTACCAGTTACCCACCACTATGGTGCTGTGAGCTCTTGCAAAATTGCCCCAGAAAATCTGTCATTTCTCCAACAAAGATTTGGTTTCACGAGTGTTAAACTTGAGCCGACTGTGAGCTCTTCCTTGATTGCACGTGTTGAGGTTGCTGTGTGGGTAATGTAATGAACACACTAATAGATAGATCCACTCATCAGACTAATTGCAGTGAGACAATATCCACTGATGGCATACCCAGATTAAGTGTGCTGAGTACTCCAGAAAATGTTGTTAAGCAGAAAAAGGGGGCAAGCAATTAAAAGCAAGAAGAATAGAATTAAATGTGGAACTAAACCAGCCACATGGTGGATTTGTGAGGGCCCACCAATGAATAATCAGCCTTTTGTAATGCACACTGAAGAGATAAAGGCAACTTTTTTAAAGCATTCGAATAGTTATTGTTTCTACTGTTATCTACTATATTGTTCACTTGTGTTTCGGGTTGAGAGGAGAGGAGAGGGGTGGGTCTATATAAAGTCATTTACATCATAGAGCTTATTTGTTCGTCCGGTGATGATGTCAGAAGCGCCAGTTTTCTCAGTCATGTTAGCGAAGCATGTGTTGATATATCTGTTGATTTGAAACATGTGTTGATATGTCTGTTGATTTGAAGTATGTGTTGATGTCTGTTGATTTGAAGCATGTGTTGATATGTCTGTTGATTTTTGAGTTCAACTTGTTACTTTCATTATCCCACATATCCCCAATAAATTGTCAATAAGCATTTCATATCTTCTAATTGTATTCCTACTTAGCTACTCAAAACGAGCTCATTCGTATGTACCTGACAATAAATAGCTAATTCAGTTTGATGAACAGTCAGTTTTGTACAATAAGATCCTCTAAAGGCCACAAAATCTTGTCTAGAAGCTTCTACCATTTAGTGGGTTTGTTTGTTTCTTACATTTGCATTTGACCAGTGAACAACAAAATTTTAACTCTGATGGCCTGTATAATGTTCTCTACTGGCAATAATAGCCTTGCCTACAAAATGAGGTTACATGTTTACCCAGTCGCTGCAGTATGTGGCTAAGAGATCAAACAAGGACACATACATTACAGGAATTAACACAGTAGAGGAGCCACATGACCATGACCACATGACCCTAAAGTGTCAGGTCTAGCTCCGCCCTCCTCCCTTGTCCCGCCTAGCTTCCCCATTTCCTTGGTTTTCCCTTCTGTCTGCCACGCCCCCATCCTCAGTGTTTCCACCTGTGTCTGGTTTACTTCCCTGTTTTTGTGTATTTCGTTTCCCCTGCCCTGTCCACCGGTGTCGGTCATTGTTGTGAGTCCTCCTCTGTATTCCTGCTCTTTCTTGTTCCCCTGCTTAACGTTTTATCTGTTCATATTCTGAATCTTGTCTTTAGTTTCGTTCGTCCCTTCTGCCTCACTCCGTATTGTCTGGCTTGTTAAAGGTTTGTGTTATGTTGTTAGTTTCCCTATCGCTGGTGTTTTACTCTTCCTTAGTTAATGTTCTTCCGTAGACTAGTTTAGTTATTCATCTCTCTCTCTCCCTTTAGTCACTGCTTCCCTTGTTATTTTATGGTTCGCCCTTTAGCCTTTAGTCACACGTTTAGTTTATGATCCTATACTTGTTATCTTTATCTAGTTGTCTCGTACTCCCGTCTAACTGTGTTATCCCCTCTGTGATTAGTGTCACCCCCCTCTGCCTCCTATGTTGTAGTGTAGGGTTTTGTTGTTTCTTTAATAAATATTCATTCTCTTGCATTTGAATCACTCCTGCTGCTGACAATCGTTACATGAAGCCAAAAAACACAGAGTATTTTACTCTCTAAATAACTGCCCCCCCCCCCCCCCCACACACACACACACACATACACACACTCTTTACAATGAAAAAAAAAAAAGAAAATGATAGCAGTTTGCTCACTGATGACCCCACGTTTCTGGTCAGTGTAAAAAACCAACTAATGACTTGTTCATTTGTCTCGTCTTATTGGCTCTCTCTCTCTCTCTCTCTCTCTCTCTCTCTCAAATCTCCTTATCTGAATGTCTGATTTATGCAATCTATTAAACTTTACAATACAAACTTTTTTTTCTATTAAACTTTACTGTACAATACAAACTTTTTCTTTCTTTCTTTTTTTTAATTATTTCTTGTTTCGTTCTTGCTTGTTTGCTTCTTGCTTTGCCTCCATTATTTCACACTTTGCCTTATTTTCAGATTCACATACATGCTCTATGTTTCACACCCTCATGCTCTGATCATCCCACTCTCCACACCATTTGCATCATACAATGTCCATTTTGTTTCTGAAGTGCCATTAGCCTTGGCCTGTAATACTGCAGGGCATTAGCCCAATACATACAATAATGTTTCTCAGTCCAAGGACAGAGACTCTTTTTATACTTGCCCTAATATTGAGAGAGGAACTTCAGTCTCCATGAGTACAACCAACATAATGACAGAAGAAATCACATAAAGAGTAAACAGCCCAACTCGTCTCCTCCAACAGGTGAAGATGTTTATAATGTGTGCTAATCATCACTGGAAGGCAGACTCACCCTCATATACAGCAGGGACCCACATCAATCTGTTCTCCCGCATCTGTTAAAACACACATTCTGAAATACATCCAAATCAAATCAAATCAAAGTTTATTTGTATAGCGCTTTTCACAACACATGTAGTCACAAAGTGCTTTACAGGATTTAAAAGGTTAACAATACTATGGGTCCAGAACCCTAATGAGCAAGCCAAAGGCGACAGTGGCGAGGAAAAACTCCCTATGATGGTGGGGAATAGGAAGAAACCTTGGGAGAACCAAGACTCAAAAGGGAACCCATCCTCCATTGGGCGGCCCGTTAACACACAAATTACACAAAATACAGACAAATACACAAGTCACACACAAATCACACAGACTAAGTAGAGTAAAAATGAAAGTTCTGGGTTTTGATATTGTCACTGTAAATGTCTGTTGATGAACGCCAGGCTTTCATTCCGTGTCGGAGCAGCGATGCTGGTATTGTAGGCTCCGACTGCAATGTTACTCTCCAGGTGAACCTCGGAGAAAAGATACGAGATGTAGTAACTATGTAACAGATTAATCAAAGGCCAAACTAAACAGATGAGTCTTTAATCGAGTTTTAAACATTGAGACTGTGTCTGAGTCCCGAATAAAGGCAGGAAGATTATTCCACAATTGTGGAGCTTTAAAAGAAAAGGCTCTTCCACCTGCTGTGATCTTTTTGATCCTAGGAACAGTTAATAACCCTGCGTCCTGCAAGTGAACGCGCTGGGTTATATTGTTCAATAAGTTCACTAAGATAGTTTGGAGCTAAGCCATGCAGCGTTTTATATGTTTATAAAAGTATTTTATAGTCAATACAGAATCTAATTGGCAGCCAGTGTAATGACGATAGTACGGGACTAATGTGATCAAACTTTATAGTTTTTGTTAAAACTCGTGCTGCTGCGTTCTGAACCAGCTGGAGTTTGTTTATCGATTTACCAGAGCATCCAGCTAGGAGACTGTTGCAATAATCTAAACGAGAGGATATGAATGCATGGATTAGTTTTTCTGCATCACTAGTATTTAATATGTTTCTAATTTTGGCAATGTTGCGCAAGTGAAAGAACGCTACCCTAGTTATATTATTAATATGTGTATCGAACGAGAGATCTGGGTCCATTGTGACGCCCAAGTTCTTTACCTCTGCGCTGGGGGTTATAGTAAAAGAATGTAGATTCAATGCTACATTATGTATCTTGTCTCTCGCAGCCCTAGACCCAACTATTATTAATTCTGTTTTATCGGGATTTAGTGCTAGAAAGTTACACGCCATCCAATGTTTTATCTCTTCTACGCATTTCTCAATCTTACTGTTTGCGCCTAAATCATCGGGTTTTGCCGATAAATATAGCTGAGTGTCGTCTGCGTAGGAATGGAAACTGATGTCATGCTTATGCATAATCTCGCCTAAGGGTAACATGTATAGTGTGAATAGAAGTGGTCCTAGGACTGTCCCTTGTGGGACACCATATTTAACCTGCACAGATTTAGAGGTTTTATTATTAACACTTACACATTGGAAGCGGTCAGTTAAATATGATCTAAACCAGGAGAGTGCGACTCCTTTAATACCTACCGTGTTTTCTAGTCTATCCAGCAAAATGTTGTGGTCTACAGTATCAAAAGCTGCACTAAGATCTAACAGTATAAGGAACAAGACAAGCCCATTATCGGCCGATATTAGTAGATCATTCACTACCCTGAGTAAAGCTGTTTCAGTGCTGTGGTTTGGTCTAAATCCTGATTGGAACTTTTCATGGATACTATTTGATTGGAGATAGTGGTTTAACTGATTGGAAACTGCTTTTTCTAAAATTTTAGAGATAAATGGGAGATTAGAAATGGATCTATAGTTAGCTAGAATCTGCGGATCGAGATTCTGTTTTTTAACCCTTCGGTTTTGTTGACCTCACGTTTTTTACTTTAGTGTTCCCGGTCTTCAGAGACCGGTCTGTTTTAACACACAAAAAAAATTTTCACCACCTTGCAAACATAGGCATAGCGTGTGTGTGTGTGTGTAGGTGTGTGTGTAGGTGTGTGTGTAGGTGTGTGTGTGAGTGAGTGTGTGTGTGTGTGTGTGTGTGTGCGTGTCTGTGTGTTTAGGTGTGTGTGTGTCTGTGTGTGTTTAGGTGTGTGTGTAGGTGTGTGAGTGAGTGAGAGTGTGTGTGTGTCTGTGTGTGTGTGTGTGTGTGTGTGTGTGCACGCGCGCATGTGAATTCATGCACATGAGTGGCATGTCACACTCAGATCAGAGTGTGCCTTGCAAACATAGGCATAACATGTGTGTGTGTCTGTGTCTGTAGGTGTGTGTGTAGGTGTGTCTGTGTGTGTAGGTGTGTGTGTGTGTGTGTTTAGGTGTGTGTGTGTGTCTGTGTGTGTTTAGGTGTGTGTGTAGGTGTGTGAGTGAGTGAGTGAGTGTGTGTGTGTGCGTGTGTGAATTCATCACACTCAGATCAGAGTGTGCCTTGCAAACATAGGCATAACATGTGTGTGTGTCTGTGTCTGTAGGTGTGTGTGTGTATGTGTGTCTGTGTGTGTGTCTGTGTGTGTGTGTGAATTCATCACACTCAGATCAGAGTGTGCCTTGCAAACATAGGCATAACGTGTGTGTGTCTGTAGGTGTGTGTGTATGTGTGTCTGTGTGTGTGTCTGTGTGTGTAGGTGTGTGTGTGAATTCATGCACATGAGTGGCATGTCACACTCAGATCAGAGGGGCCTTGCAAACATAGGCATAACATGTCTGTGTGTGTAGGTGTGTGTGTAGGTGTGTATGTATATGTGTGTGTCTGTGTGTGTGTAGGTGTGTGTGTGTGAGCGAGTGAGTGAGTGAGTGTCTGTGTGTATAGGTGTGTGTGTGTGTCTGTGTGTGTTTAGGTGTGTGTGTGTAGGTGTGTGTGTGTTTAGGTGTCTGTATAGGTGTGCGTGTGTGTGTGTGAGAGAGCGAGTGTGTGTGTGTGTGTAGGTGTGTGTCTGTGTGTGTGTGTCTGTGTGTGTAGGTGTGTGTAGGTGTGTGTAGGTGTGTGTGTGAGTGTGTGTGTGTCTGTGTGTGTAGGTGTGTGTGTAGGTGTGTGTAGGTGTGTGTGTGTGAGTGTGTATGGGGATGTTTTCTGTCTCATAGATGAATATATTCTGAATACCCATTCACTTCCTGTGATGGTCACGCTTGACCGGCAACAACACAGATGTAAAACATTGGTTTAAAACACTCAAAATTCAATGAAAAAGATGATCATCACTTTTATATGTTCCAGTGCATAGTGTGGAGGATGGCATAAGGCCTTGCAGCAATCAGATGTAAAACACAATATTTATGAGTGGTTTAAGTTGTAAATCGGTCAGATTTGACCCGAACACGACAGGAGGGTTAATCAAGGGTCTAATTACGGCGCATTTTAATTGTTTGGGCATGTAACCTAGGTTAAGGGAGGAGTTAATCATATTAAGTAAGGGCCCTGCAATGGCTGGGAGTAGGTCTTTAAATAGACGGGTTGGAACTGGGTCAAATATACATGATGTAGGCTTAGACGAATTAATCAGTGTTGTGAGCTCTTTTTGCGATATAGGATCGAAGATATTTAGCTCAGTAATATTTTTGGATGCATAGTTACTAATAACTAAACTACTGGGGTTGGATTGGAGGTTAGGCTGCAATGTATTATGACTCTATTGTCAGATATTATCTATTTTATTATTGAAAAAGTTTAAAAATTCATCGCTAGTGTGTGTAAGTGCTGTGTTAGAACTAGTGTCGTCGATATTTCTTGTTAGTTTAGATACCGTCGCGAAGAGAAATCTAGGGTTATTCTTGTTGTTTTCTATTAGTGTCGAGTAGTATGCGGCTCTAGCTTTTATTAGGGCATGTTTATATTTGACTATGGCGTCTTTCCATGTGATTCTAAACACTTCTAGTGAGGTGGATTTCCATTTTCGCTCCGCTGCTCGAGCTGCCTGTTTTAGAAGACGAGTGTGTTCGTCATACCATGGTGCAAGCTTTTTCTCCCTAATTAATTTTGTTTTAACTGGAGCTACACTGTCTAAGGTATTGCTGAGTGTGGAATAAAACTGTTGTGTTGCCTGTTCCAATTCATTGGGCTGCAGTGGCATAGTGTTCGGTAGCTCTGGCAGTAAGTTTATAAATGTTGCTGCAGTGTCGGATGTGATAGTGCGCGTGGTTTTTGTATGGCGCATCTGATGTACATTGTATAAAGTCATTTCATATATTAGTAAGGAATGATCTGAAATGGTGTCATTTTGGGGGATGACTGCCAAATGTTCTATGTTTAATCCGTAAGTAAGTATTAAGTCTAAGGTGTGTTTACAGCGGTGGGTAGGCCCTGTCACATTTTGGGCTATACCTACTGAATCTAGTATGGAGTCGAACGCAATTTTCAGTGGGTCTGATTCATTTTCATAATGAATGTTGAAATCACCCACAATTACAAATCTCTCTATGGTTAAGACTAGTTCCGAAAGAAACTCAGCAAATTCCTGAAGAAATTCTGAGTAGGGACCCGGCGGTCGATAGATGGTCACTAATTTAAGCTTTGTTTTATTGCCTATAAGATTATTGCCTATATCACCTATCAAAGCCTCGAATGAGTTAATAGAGGTGGTTGGTTTTACAGTAAAACCTATATCTGTCATATATTGTGGCTACTCCACCTCCACGCCTTGTGATACGGGGCTGATGAACATAACTGTATCCAGGAGGAGCTGCTTCATTAAAACTTACATATTCGTCTACTCTAGTCTACAACATCCCGTTGTTTTTAAAAACTTTAATCAAATCCAAAAACTCAAACTCAGTTCACAAAAATGCATTTCTGTCTGACAAAAGCAAACTACTGACTCATAAGCATGTACATTTTGAAACTTTGCCTTCAAAATACATGAATCAATCAAGTACACAGTCACTACTGAGCATCTACTAGACACATGTAGACTCACCTGACAACACAGATGCTAAAGAAATGGTAACAACTGCACAACAATTTTTTTTATAAATATGCATTCTGTCACAATTGGAACCTCCTTAGCGTTGCGGTTGCCATAGCAATGCTCCTCGTGTCTTTGTTTTTTTTTTTTGGTTTTGTTTCCGTGTTTGCGTTATGTTCACGCCCCTTATTTTAGTCTCCACCTTATGTGATTGTTTTCACCTGTGTCTCGTTAGTGCCTTATTTGTTCTGTGTATATATACCCTTTGCTTTGTCTCCCATGTTGGGGATTATTGAATGTCATAAGTTTAATATCGTCTTTGTGATTACTGCTATGTGTCTTCTTGTATTTAGCTCTTTGTTTGGTTTAGTCATATTGTGTATGTTATGTTTTATAATTATCCCCGAGTTAGTAGTTTTCCTTAATGTCTGTGTTTCTTGATGTTTTGGTAGTGTGTGTTTTTATCCGTTGTTTGGTTTAGTCATCTTTTGTTGTTAGTTTGTTGGTTACTTGCGGTTATGTCTTTATTAAAACTCCATTCTCCTGCACATGAGTCCAGCCCTTCCTGCTACATTTATACACATAGTACTGGTGAGAGCCATACACAAATAAGCACTATAGGAATAATGCACTACAAAATGTATATCCAGCTTGTAAACCTTCATTTATGGAGACAAAAACACACCTTTGGGACAACAGTACAAATCCATAGGAATAATCTTTTACAAAGAAAGAAACGTATACATTAATACTGCCACAATATTCCTTATCTAGGCTTGGGCAGGCCATGTAATTTAGTCTACAACACAAAAGATATCTTCCCTTGCCAATAACAGCACTTCTCAATGAGGACGATAGGGAAAGAACATATATAAGAATTGTACACTGTTGCTGAACAATTGAACTATTCATGGGAATGAATATTGAAATTAAAGCTCATATTGTCCCAGTGGCAGAGGTGGAGTCTCTTTATAGTTCAATCAGAGCCAACAAAACAGTGAACAGTGCTAGCAGAGGTACTATGACCTACTGAACAGTGCTAGCAGAGGTACTATGAACTACTGAACAGTGTTAGCAGAGGTACTATGAACTACTGAACAGTGTTAGCAGAGGTACTATGAACTACTGAACAGTGCTAGCAGAGGTACTATGAACTACTGAACAGTGTTAGCAGAGGTACTATGAACTACTGAACAGTGCTAGCAGAGGTACTATGAACTACTGAACAGTGCTAGCAGAGGTACTATGAACTACTGAACAGTGTTAGCAGAGGTACTATGAACTATTGAACAGTGTTAGCAGAGGTACTATGAACCACTGAACAGTGCTAGCAGAGGTACTATGTCACTTAGATGCTGGACTTGTGTTCATTTCACCAAAGGTGAGAAAAGAAAACAACGTGATGGAGATTGATGGAGATTCTACAACTATCTGAAATTCTTCTAAAGATATTTCCTCAATCTGTGTTTTTAATTATGATGGTGAAGAGTAGGGGTGACCTGCAATAGTCGCTGATTCGACTATAGTCGACTATACCCCCTAGTCGTCTATGAATGTCATAGTCAAATGTACCATTCTAACTGCATGGGGGTGCCCAAGGATGCTGCTAAGAATTAGTTGTTACATGAAATGTCTTTTGTTTTCGTTATATATAGCCCTTTGTCAAATCATCCTAATTTCTGTTAATTAATATTTTTAAATGAGGTGTGCGCATTAACAATAGGCATCTTCCTTACTACACATTAATAAATCACACCCTGCAGTTGTACAATCCAAATGAGCGGAGCTGAACACGCTACAGAATACGCGCAGCATCTGCCAAGATGGCTACTAAAAAACTTCAAAAGTATTTTGAAAAAGATAATGATTTTTTTATATTTTCAGGCAGGCACATTTTATTTAAAATATTTTTTACATTTTGCACAATGCCTGTCTGACAGTTCGATATGCGCACTGCGCACTGACGGTTAATGTTCTCTAACATTTCATTAAAAAATAAATAAGTAAATAAATAAAAGCTGAATAAAGCCAACCTACGATGTTTATTCATTTATCTGAGTGTTTTAGGTTTTTACTTTGAAGTGGAAAAAAGTCCTGAATGAGAACGGGATCCCGTTTAAGGTGCTCCCGTTTTATCTACCGTTTTAGATAATAAAAAAAAAACCCAATTCAACTATTAGTCGACTAAAGGGAAAATCTGATGAATCAGATTCGACTATGAAAATCCTTAGTTGAATACACCTCTAGTGAAGAGCATTAATATGCCAGTCCAAATCCCCCACACGTCTGTCCAAATCCCCCACACGTCCGTCCAAATCCCCCACACGTCCGTCCAAGTCCCCCACACGTCCGTCCAAATCCCCCCACACGTCCATCCAAATCCCCCACACGTCCGTCCAAATCCTCTGTACATTATATTTTTTAACACATCAAACCATTCAGTGACACTCATGCCTTGTGAGGGGACATTGTCAGTTTGGAAGAAATTGCAATTAGGATCAAAATGAGGATAATCATTCCTCAGAGGATAATCATGTTAAATTTGGAAGACCCCATTTACATCTAATCTTTCATGAGACCAGTGTCTGGATTGAATCATGGTAAGATGTTTTCCACATGTTTTAACAATTGGTGGTCAAAAGTATCACCAGTTGGCTCCTTTGAAAACTGATTGCTATGTGGCACATAATATGCAACTCAGCTCAGATCAGAGGTGGAAAGAGTACTGAAAATTTGTAATTGAGTAAAAGTATCTTTACTTTGCCTAAATTCTACTCAGAGTAAAAGTAAAATTACCCATCTCAAAATTTACTCGAGTAAAAGTACAAAATTACTTCATTTAAAATGTAATTTGAGTAAAAGTTACTTAGTTACTTGCAAATAAAATATTTGTGAGTCATGAATCAAATTCAGCACAAGTTGTTTTAATAGATTTCAAAACGTATTTAAGTGCACATCCACACTTGCAAAAGATCAGCTGGGCTCAGGAACATACTTCCTCACAGCACAACAACAATCACAACCAAGTGCAAAAAATTTCCGGTCCTATTGTCCAACAGACAACACTATGATAAGAATAAAGAATTTTTAATAACAAATTATTAAAAAAACAAAATGCACACAAAATTAAATGCCCACAAGATGCAACAGGATTCCACTACTCAAAATAAAATGCCCACAGGAGCTCACCTCAAAAAAAAAATTCTCATAGGATCCCACAATTTAAAAGTAAGTGCGCACAGGATCCAACTATTTAAAATACAGTGCCTAAAGGATCTCACTATTCACAATAAAATGACCACAGGATCCCACATCTCAAAATAAAACAAAATGCGCACAGGATTCCACTATTTCACAATAAAATGTTAAAAAACATTAAAAAATAAAAAACAATTGACTTTCAGTTCCGGGACTCAGAAGTTTAAATTTCTGCCCGCATTTAATTTTTCACCATCGATATTTTTTTACTCAGTAACGTGACGGGGTTCAAATGTAGCAAAGTAAAACTACTTAGGTCAAAATTTACTCAAGTAAAAGTAAAAATTACATATTTCAAAAACTACTCAGAAAATTACAATTTTTTCATTAAAAAGTACTCAATTACAGTAACGTGAGTAAATGTAATTCGTTACTTTCCACCCCTGGTTCAGATACAGAAGTTATAAAATAAAACAATTGGTTTATTAATTTGGCCCTATCACTGTCATGGAACATGTGTGTTATGACATTTAGTACTGGGTGGGGTTTTGGTTGTTTAATGTGGCTTGCAGAGATGGATACATTTACATTGCCATACCATCTGGCTAAAATGAATCTCAGGCCACCTCCTGAAGGGTTATTAACACTAGAACTACAAGACCTCTGTGTATGTGTATTAGGTGTGCATTATGTGTGTATTAGGTGCATTTACATTTGTGCATTATGTGAAAAGCGCACATAGTGATACTCAAGACAAATCAAATGACTTTTTTTTCAAAAATGGTTTTGTGACCTGCTTGTTATATAAGGTTTTGCTGTTTTGTTTGTTTGTATGCGTGTTTGCTTAATGTTACAAATTAAATTTTATAAAATGACCTTGTGGAAGTTTCAAGACGTTAGCATGTGCAGCTCTGCCTGTATCTTCAGTATCTTCAGCACCGTGAGCAGCACAGCACATGACCCTGTTTACTGTACCACAGGATTACCATGAGCATATTTGCATTTGGAAAGCTATTTTCTCTCAGTAGAGACAGCTGAAGGCATGTAGTATAACCATAATTCTCCCTGATCTTTCATATGGGCTTGAGTGCATGCCCTCACAGTAGAGGCTGCATTGCTAATGTGCTGTGTTGTCCAACTAGAATAAGCCATCTTCACACTTCCTCTCCACATGTCCTTTTTAGATGTTTTGGTAGATTTATTAAGTAGGTTCAGAATAACGTCAATTACCGAGCCATGTCATTGATTTAAGGCAAGAGCAGAATAAATAAGCAGCTTCTGAAGTTTACATGTGTGTGTGTGTGTGTGTGTGTGTGTGTGTGTGTGTGTGTGTGTGTGTGTGTGTGTGTGTGTAGGTATGTGTGTGTGTGTGTGTGTGTGTGTGTGTGTGTGTGTAGGTATGTGTAGGTGTGTGTGTGTGTGTGTGTGTGTGTGTGTGTAGGTATGTGTGTGTGTAGGTGTGTGTGCGTGCGCGCAGGCATGTGTGTGTGTGTGTGTGTGTGTGTGTGTGTGTGTAGGTATGTGTGTGTGTAGGTGTGTGTGTGTGTGTGTGTGTGTGTAGGTATGTGTGTGTGTAGGTGTGTGTGCGTGCGCGCAGGCATGTGTGTGTGTGTGTGTGTGTGTGTGTGTGTAGGTATGTGTGTGTGTGTGTGTGTGTGTGTGTGTGTGTGTGTGTGTGTGTGTAGGTGTGTGTGCGTGCGCGCAGGCATGTGTGTGTAAGATAGACTGTAAGATGCAGGGAGGTGGTTTTCACACTATGTCCTGTCTGTTTCTCTTGAAGATAAATGGTGGTATTTCTTAGATGGGTTATGGTGCATTACGCAGTATTCAACCATTACAAAAGTAGAGTTGTTTTAATGAATGTGTAAAGGCATACTTCCACTTTTTCAAATGTTTAATACATTTTTTTAGCACTCCATGGTTTAAAACATTCATGCATATTCTCACAAATGATCGTCTAATGATTAATAGAAGCTACTTCATTAACTAAAATGATACACTATACTATCAAACATGATAATGCATCATCTTGGAGTACTGAGGGGGGATCTCCTAGCAACCATGACATCTAGGGGTGGTCAGTTCATTAACATTAAACATTGAACCCTAACATATAACATATAAAATATAACTTTAAAAAATGGGATGGGTAGGGAAGCCAGTGGGTATGTTTGTATGTGGTTGGCAATATGCTAATAAATTATACATTTGATTATATTTAATCGCAAAATTAGCTTGTTACTTACTACCTCAAACTAAATTCTTGAATTCAGTGTAACTATATCACAAACAGGGTACCCGCGGGTCCTTAAAACATCTTAAAATGTCTTAAATTTAGTTTTCCATATTCAAGGCCTAAAAATGTCGTAAAATGTCTGGAATTTTATGAGGGGAGGCATTAAATTATTATAAGTGTGTGTTGTTCAGTTGTTCTGGCACGATGTGAACTTTGCCGAATCTAGCGCTAATGCAGAAAATAACCGCTCCAGGGTCCTAGTGCTAGATTCCTAGCGTTGGAGTATACGGCCTCAACTCAACGTCAACAATTTTTCGTTCGCCAACCCCCCCGTCAACGATGTAGAACACACCTGCATCCCCAGTAATAATATTATTTTTTCTTGTGAGAGGTATTAAAAAGGTCTTAAAAGTCATTGAATTTGAGATTTAAAAATGTGCAGATACCCTGACAAACCTTGGCTGTGTTCGAAATAGCCTACTACATACTACTGGCGTACTGATCGAGCCCCAAATCAGTATGCCGTATGCAGTATGTGACCAAAATGAAAATTTCCAGTACGCGAAACATACCCGGATGACCTACTACTTCCGCAAAATATTCCAGTACGCAAACAGAGCTATCTTCGTGGTGTACTGCATCCCATCATGCAACGCTACGATCACGTGACCCCGTAGTATGCTTTGCTTTTGTCGCATACTGGAAACTGTACTGCATACTACTACGAGGACCAGTATGCAGTATCCAGTATATACTGAGTTCAGTATGCAGTATCCAGTATGTAGTAATCTATTTCGAACACAGCCCAAAGCTCTGAATTTTCATTATGACTAAGTTCAATCTTTATATTTGCTTTCCTCATGTTTTGATGTAGAAATCTAGTGCAGAATTGTTGCTTTACACCTTTATTGTTCTATTAGCTTATTGAGTTTATGAATAAAAATGGTAATGTGGTTCCTCTACCTGGGAGTTAGGGTTAGGATTAGGGTTGGGTCAGGATTAGGGTAGGGTTAGGATTAGGATTGGGTTAGGATTAGGGTTGGGTTAGGATTAGGGTAGGGTTAGGATTAGGGTTGGGTTAGGATTAGGGTTGGGTTAGGATTAGGGTAGGGTTAGGATTAGGGTTGGGTTAGGATTAGGGTTGGGTTAGGATTAGGGTAGGGTTAGGATTAGGGTTGGGTTAGGATTAGGGTTGGGTTAGGATTGCAGATGTTTTACACAATTTTTATTCTAATTTTTTAGGTGAATATGGTACATACGTCTGAGCTCCCTTCTCTGTCTTCCCTTATGGGAATCTATCTGGAGTGTCTGGGACAGTCAGCCGATAGTCAATGATGTGTTATTGGCCCTGCCAGTCCTGCCGTGACTCCTCCAACGACACTGGCATGCTGGAATAGCCACACTGAGAGAGAGGCAGCAGCCCCAGCTGTCACCATCACAAACTGTCATACACATGGACACACAGGCAGGTCTGATACTACGTTAATCTCTCAACATCTACAGTAAGTGTTCAAAGATTAAGAGGACATCTGATCTTTCTAGTGACCTGATGAACCTCTTCAAATTAGGAATCATGAGCAACAAGGTGATGTCTGTCTCATCACTAGGGTCAGGGGCCCACCACAAACGCTCCCGTGTGTCTCCTTCACTGACTTGGTTCTGAAATGTGTCTGAGCATCAATGCCTGAATCATAGCTGGATCGGGCTATGGTGTGATATTAGACTATGCATTGCAAAGTGTGTTTAACATTAATCAAATTCATTCAGTGACAGATACAAAGCATCTTAAAGGCAAACATATATATAACATTGAATTAGTCTATGCTCAAAATGCAAAAAGTGCTGCATTCTATATAAAATATTGGCTTTTCACTTAAATATCA
Organism: Brachyhypopomus gauderio; assembly: GCF_052324685.1. Classification (NCBI taxonomy): domain Eukaryota; kingdom Metazoa; phylum Chordata; class Actinopteri; order Gymnotiformes; family Hypopomidae; genus Brachyhypopomus; species Brachyhypopomus gauderio. The sequence goes on from NW_027506906.1 coordinate 852,116, forward strand.
CTTTTCATTTTATAGCCATGTCTCTGAAACACATTCGTGTTATCTTGTCTAACCCAGGATGGATAATAACCTGGAGCTTGAGAAGTGAATTAGTATTCCTGCTAATCACTAACTCTCAGGAACCTTCGCAGAGAAGGACAAATATCAACAAGTCCATGAGCAGCTTTCCCTTTTTCTCATTATGGAGATAGATGGCAGATAATGGCTACAGGGAGAGAGGAGGCAGGGACAGATTAGTCCCTCCTCACAAACAGGGACGTATCCTTGACTTTTAATTAAAAATGCCATCACAATTAGACACGGTAGTTTAAAAGGACTGCAAAACTAAACTGGGAGAGTTAAGATAGAGCTATAAAGCTGACCAGGCACTGCTCCAGGAGAATAAAGCTCTCTACTTTCCTCAATGCAGATCTTTTTTTTTCTCAAATCCGCTTATATGTTTCAAAAATAGACTTCAGAGTCAGTGCGCTAAAGGACAATCAGAGGCTGAGGTCAAAGAGAAAGATGACAGACTTCTGCACACCACAAATATGGTCAATAATTCAGCTTTCAATAAAAGCTACAAGATATATACATCTGATCAACTGAAGTGTATTAAGCAGAGAAAAAAATTAATGTACCAAAGCCCAAATAAACCAAAAGGGTTGTTTGGTGATGTAGACAGAACACGTATAATTACACAGTGTTTTCTTTTACCACTGATCCTATTCTTTTGTGCAATAATGAATAACTCTGACCTTTTCTTACAAATGTGCAAAAATACTGTTTTATCTGATATGAAAAAGGCAAAATAAAACCATATTTAATGATGTGTTGCTGATTAAATTGTGAAGAGAGCTTAAAACAGTCATTTTTGGTTTTCCTTGTTATCTTATTTTAATTGTTGTTAGCTATTCATTAAATGTACCATTAACTATCTTATTGCATTCTACATTTTAATAACCTCTCCTTGAGATGCATCAGAAATATATACATTTGATTTTTTCCATTATTTTTTTAATTCATTGTTTAGAACCCAACAACACTTGTGCGGTGCTGATAATAGGGGCTTGGGGGCCCCCAGACGTTGAGATTTCTGGTGATTTGAGATGTTGATGCTGTCATCCAGCTGTGTCTTGGCATCACTCTATTTGTGACTATGACTTGACTGGAAAGCAATGTCTCAGTGAGCCCTCATGCCTGTGGTCACCTCTGAACCTCTCCCTTTAGTTATGCTGCTATAGATTAGTCTGCCGGAGCCACATGCTGATCACTGGCACGTGAGCTACGTACATTTAAATCAACGGTGGTTTAAATTCATGTCCACTCAGTCTGTATTGTATCTTCTTGCATGGCTCTACCCAAGACGATTGTATACAGGCACCTGCAGGCACCTGGGGGATGGTCTGGCTGCCGGTGGATGTGCTGATACCGGGGTTCACCTGGGGAGTAACACTGCAGTCGGAGCCTACAATACCAGCATCACTGCTCCGACACGGAATGAAAGCCTGGCATTCATCAACAGACATTTACAGTGACAATATCAAAACCCAGAACTTTCAATTCTACCTTTTACCTAGTCTGATTGTGTGAATTATGTGTGACTTGTGTATTTGTGTGTTAACGGGCCGCCCAATGGAGGATGGGTTCCCTTTTGAGTCTTGGTTCTCCCGAGGTTTCTTCCTATTCCCCACCATCATAGGGAGTTTTTCCTCGCCACTGTCGCCTTTGGCTTGCTCATTAGGGTTCTGGACCCATAGTATTGTTAATCTTGTAAACCCTGTAAAGCTGCTTTGCGACAACTTGAGTTGTTAAAAGCGCTATACAAATAAACTTTAATTGATTGATTGATTGATAATAGCAAGCTCCAGAAAGACCCTGTTGTTTTGTTGTGGAAAAGAAAATGTATATATACACCATTGGTAGAGGGGCTTCCTCTGACTTTCTTGAAAACCAGTGTGAACCAGTAGCAGAGTGCATACAGTGAGCAGGGCTCCTACTGGGGTAATTGGTTTTCTGGAGTGGCGGCCATGTGGGGATGAAAAACAATCAGCAAACCTCTTAACAGATGTTGTAATTACCTGAGTAGTGTATGAATACTTAGAGTACAAGAGTGTGTGTGTGTGTGTGTGTGTGTGTGTGTGTGTGTGTGTGTGTGTGTGTGTGTGTGTGTGTGTGTGTGATTGTTCCCTTGTGACCCTCACTAAGCATGGCACTCTCCAGGTTCTAGGGCCCTTAAACTGGACAGTGGGCCTTTCTGAAGAGATGGTCAGGTAACCCTAACCCTAACCCTTGCCATTTAATGGTCAAAGGTCACTCCCGTGGCATAATGAGCTGGGTGAAGTAAATCTGAAGCAGTAGTATTGGAACAGTGTGTCAGTGGTGGTGAACAGAACAGTGTGTCAGTGGTGGTGAACAGAACAGTGTGTCAGTGGTGGTGAACAGAACAGTGTGTCAGTGGTGGTGAACTCCCCTACAGCATAAAGACCACAGGCTGTGAGATCTTAAATTAGTTCAGCTTTAGTAATTGCTCTGCCTCACAGCAGGGTTGCTGGCTTGCAACTTTACAAGTGTCAGCTAAACACACCAGCAACCAGCCCAGAACCAGCAGAGACTGACATGATCCTTTATCCACGGCCTTCTTCAGGGTCTTGTACCATACTCACCACAGAAGCTCTACAGCCCTCATACTGTATTAGTGAAGTGCACATGAGTGTGCGTCTGTCACAATGTCTCCCTGTAAATGGCCAGAAATGTAGTAATTGCATGATAAATGATGACTTGTTCTTTTCATTATTCTGTCTGTGTCATCATCGCTGCTTGCAGTCAGGTGTGTTGTCATGGAGACAGTGTCAGCAGTCTTATTTAAGTAACGTGTGTTGTATGGTGCACATGTTCGTGGATCAGTAGCACCAAGATGCTAGCGCTCTCTGAGAGGACGATCAGCTCCACTTTCAGCAGGATATCAGGGTAAACACAGGAGTGCAGTCGCATGAACAGCAGCTCTCATCCATTCAAAATATAAATATATACAGAAGAAATCGTTTCACTTTTGATATGGACAAGGATAAACAAATTTCTTGCACCTGAAAACAACACTGACTTCCCTACAGATGCAGAGAGAGATCCCATGTACCCGTGACTGCTGGCTCATTTCTGCCAGGCAGGATTTTCAAAATCCATGAACAGTTCTTCACTGTGGCTTTTGTATTTCATGGTTCGTAACATTCGGTTATCAGTTGTTGTTTTTTTTTTGTTTTCCAGCTGTTCTTTATGAGGTTACGCATTTTAAACTGATTCTTTTTTTTATGAATTTCCTTTCAGAAAAAAGTTGCATTTTATGAAGTTTGTTCTTTGGTAAATAGCTCTGCATTCAGGTATATAGCTCTACATTTAAAACTTATCAGGTTGAAAATGTAAATGTATGGATTAAGATTTTTATACACTAGCTAAAGGGGAAATTGATATTTCTGGCATGTGTGCCTGCCTGGGAGGAGACACTTATAGGAGGTACAGGGAACAACATTACAGTTTGCAAATGCAAAACTGCTATAATTAATCACATTGTAACATATTGGACAATGCAACAACTAATTACATGCTCTTAAATGGCAAAATACATCTCCCCTCTTAACTGCCCTCTTAACTGTTCAGAAAAGTTAAATTACCAGAAATGCTTTTTCACTTTTGGTGTCATGTTCAAAGTGAAACTTGCCCTCAAAGTTAGAAACACACTTCCATACTACACACTTCCATACTACACACTTCCATACTACACCATTCTCTTTTCCTTTGCCACAATTTGAACTTGAGTTATAACTTATAACAAGAACATCTTTCATCTTTGTCCAACAGTTGTTGTTGGAAGATTCTGTATACTGACTAAAGACTTTGTACTCTCACCGGCCACATTTAGGAACACCTGTACATCTGTTCATTCATGCATTTCAGCCAATCATGAGGAAGCAGGGCATTGCATAAAATCAGACAGACATGAGTCAAGGGCTGTAGGTAATATTCACACCAAACAGGAGAATAGGGGGAATGTGATCTGAGTGATTCTGAATGTGGCATGGTTGTTGATGTCAGACAGCCTAGTTTGAGTGTTTCAGAAACTTATTATCTCCTGGGATTTTCATGCACAGCAGTCTCTAGAGTTTACACAGAAAGGAGAGAAAAACACAAACTCCTTCCAGTTAACAGTAGTCTTGTGCTAAGTGATACTGAAATGCCTTATTGATGAAAGAGGTCAGAGGAGAATGACCAGGCTTGTGTGAGCTCAACTCAAATAACCACTTTTTACAGCTGTGGTGATCTGAGAAACATACTGCAACATAAAACATGTTGAATCTTGAAGCATATGTGCTAAAAGACCACACCAAGTTCCACATGTGCCAGCCAAGAACCGGAATGTGAGCCTACCACAGGGAATAGGCTCAAGAAACACGAACCTGGGCAGTTGAAGATTGCAAAGATCATCGCCTGGTCTGAGGAATCTCGATATCTGCTGTGACATGCAAATGATAGGGTGAAATAATGGTGTCAATAGCATGAATCCATGGACCCAACTTGCCTTGTGTCAGTAATAAAACATTGCGGTGATATTGTGGTGATATTATTGAGTGGGAAATTTTAGCATCGGATGTGTTACCAGTCAAGTTTCATTTGGTTGCTTTATATTCATAATTTATCCATTTTATAATAATTACTTCAAGCAGAATATTGTACCATATGATAAACTACCAGTCATTTTGAAGTCGTTCCATGAAGTTCACTGAGCTTCAGAGGTTTCCTAGTCAACCCATCTGAATCCAGTAGAGCACGTTAGTGGTGTGGAGGAACAGCAGGGTCTCAGAATCAATATCCTGCTAAAAAATCTGAAGCAATTATGAAATAGTAAATGAAATAGTGTCAACATGGGCCATAATATCAAAAGTACGCATCCGAAACCTTGTGGAATCCTACAGTGAAGTAATGGGGGTGTTTTGATGTTTCTTAGTGATTACAACTGGATGCCAGTTAATCTTGGCGATGTTTTATCCAGCTCCATCAACATGGCTAGGCTAAGCATTCATTCTAAAACATCTTGCAATTTGGTACTGAAAGCTGTATCTGATGAAGCAATGGATGGGAAGACTCAAAGACCCAAAGGCCATATGTGTGATCAGTACTGAATGGGTCATATGTGTGATCAGTACTGAATGGGTCATATGTGTGATTAGTACTGAATGGTCACATGTGTGATCAGTACTGGATGTGTATTCAGAGCCTCTCTGCTTTAAAAGCTTCATGGTGGAAACACAACAAAGCACTTGATAGGTCTCATAGCAACATATTGATAAAACATGCAACAGAAGGCAGAGTAATACATCAAACAGCATTTTCTGCAAAATCATTCAGTGATCGGCTTTCTCCCTAACAACAGCAAATCTGGAGCATTACCATTATGAACTGACTAACAGGTCCCTGACTGGCACAACAGGGCAACCACTGGGAGGAGTTGTGTGGTGGTGACAGAAAGGTTTTATATTTACATACATGAGAAGAAACTGCTATTGAGCTCTGCATGTCATTGCTGCACACAAACTGGACTGAGAGAGTTTAGAGAAATGATCAATGCAAAGTAATGGAATGTTAATAGAAATTTATAAGGCTTCTGGAGAGATGATGATCAATCCACTTCACTGACCAACCTGAAGGTCCTCAGTGCACATTAATTTAAACACTAAATGGTTAAATACGTGTCAAGAAATCTGGCCCATGCAGTAAAAATGGGTGTGGATTCTGATGAAAAGGCTAATTGAGTGGTAAACAGACTACAAATGCTAAGAGAAGATAATTGTCTGTTTCAAGGTCAACTTTGAAGCCGCTGTTAATGCCTTCGAAAAGAACATCCCCACCCACCCTCGCTTCACGTGCTAATAACATTATTAAAAAGCAACAAAAGTCTCCTTCTCTCTGTGGTTCTTCATCATTCTCCTCAGGCCATTTGTCCTTCATTCAACCTCTACCAGGACTGCAGTAGCACGTCTGCATAGAAAGAACATCTTTTAAGAATAACACAACAGATAAAGCAGGTATATAGAAATCCAATGAATAGGAAGTTGGTAAGATACATTAATTGTGTTTCTTTGTGTTGAAGGCTTTAGGAGATGTTTCTGAAGTGTAATGTTCAGTAAAGTAACCGAGGCTGCAGTGTTATGTAGCCCACACCTGCTCCGTGCTTTTGGGCCCATTGTGCTGTGATTGCACTTTTTCAGCCCGTGACATCCCATTGGCCCTTAAAAAGCTGTGCTAGTCTCTGACTGGCTCGAGGGATCTCTGAGCGACAAGATGGGGCCACGGCTCAGGTCACGGTGTTGGACATTGATTGACGGGTACAGTTATGCTTCAGCCGAGGAGCTCAGGAACAAACTGAACTCAGGTCAGAACATGGAACACCCAGTCAGCATGTCATCAAATTAATTACACATCCTTCAAGCCTATGTTTCCCCTTTTCGTTCTGTTTCCTCTTGCTTTTTCATTCCTGTTCTGTTTTTGTAGTGAGTCATAGCAGCCTGATACAAGTTCAGTGCCAACAGTACTTACAGATAAATACAAAAGACTCAGATGCTACAAATGATGTATTTAACTTAATGTCCCCACAATAGGAAGGTTTGCTATTGTTACTCCAAAAGCTACAGAATCGTTCTTAACACACTAAACATCAGACAATTGACATATTGGCTGACACCCTCACACTAAAGGGAATTTAATTGACTACGCCATTAAATTCAAACACCTTAAGATGTAAATTGATGCATAAACAACCAACTTATCCCTTATATTTCTCATATCAACTAATGTAGATTTCATTAAGGGCCCTCACTTATGTAAACATGTGACACATGCACATAATACACCCCCATATTACCACTGTCACGGTATGGCGGGCCCCCTACTGGTCGCCTCCGTCCACAGCGGCAGTTGTCCTGTTGTTGTGGGTGTTGTGTTCGTCCCTCAGGTGGGCGGAGCCCGTGATCCGTTTCACCTGAGGGTCGTTTGTTTGTCTATATACGTCTTGTCTTTGTACCAGTTGACCGCTGGTCATTATATCCTTAATTTGGATCAAAGTCACGGGTTTTAGGTTTGCACACTTTTCTATTAAACCTCCCATTTTCTCTGAGACTTGGCGTGATCGCTTCCATTTTATTTCGCTCACCCTGCCCGTCACAACCACGCACCCATACGCACCTTAGGAAGGACAGAAAAGACAAGACCTACTCTATAGAAATGGATGATGTCAGAGAGATTTCAAATAATTCTACATACTAATAAATTAAGCAGATGTTTCCTGCTACCTACATCTCTTTTTTATAATGTTTGATATGTCCAAATAGAAAAGATACAGGTTACAGCAATAATGTAATGTAAGAAATAATCATGTAATCATGACTAGTTCTTCCCTCTTCTCTGACCACAAAAGTATTTTTTTAAAAGAACTTTTAAAATCCATGCAATATTTTAATCCCACATATTCAAGCTATATTTCATCTACATATATTTGTTTTTGTTGTTTTTTTGTTTTGTTTTTTTTTTTGAGGGGGGGCATATCAGGAGTCAAATGGCTTAGATACTCTGCTGACATCCCCTTTCAGTGCAAAACACTGAACTGTGACGACACTGTGACGACACTCCTGTTTCCTGTTTTCACCGGCGCACGGCAGCACGCTCGCACGCAAACGCGGATTCACATATCACATTAGCATAGCTTAGCTATAGCCTAATACACTTACATTAAACACTACAATTCTAAATCAGTATAATACACTTACCGACATCTGATTATTTTATCTCGTTTCTGTTTTCTCGTCTCTTTTTTCTCCCTCTGTTTTCTCCCCCTGTTTCTTTCTTTCTCCCTCTGTTTTGTCTCCCCTGTTTTTTCATGGCTACCGCGGAGGAACGGGCTCTCGTCAAGCTCGGCTCAGAGCTGGACAAGCTGGGTCGGCAGATCCAGCGTCTTCTGGAGAAGCAAGCGGAGCTCACCCAGGAGAAGACCAGGCTCGAGGCCGCCCGTGACGCTGCCTACTCGGCCGTCTCCACTCCCTCGTCACGGCGGCTCAGCGCGACCGCCATCTTGACCCGGGCACCAGGCTGGGAGCGCCAGCGAGGACGCGGAAGGCAGCCAGCGTCGTCACCCCTACCTCAGCCGGACTTCTCCTCTGCGAATCCGTTCGAGGTGCTCAGCTCCAGGTCCTCCGCCTCGCCCTCACCCCTGCGTCCGACACCACCCTCACCAGCGCCGGCACCGAAGAAGAATAAGGGCGGTATCCTTGTTATCGGCGACTCGATAACACGACACGTGAAGATTCACCTGCCAGGCGCTAAAAGAACCCCCACTGTGTCATGTTTTCCAGGCGCTCGTGTCCTGGACGTGGCCAGGCGGCTTCCCTCGGCGCTGAAGCAGCGAGACGACTTCGGCACCGTCGTCCTTCACGTGGGGGCTGTCGACACCTTCGCCCGGCGCAGCGAGATCCTGAAGGAGCACTACCGATCGCTTCTGGACACCGCGCGGAAGAAGACGTCGGCCAGGCTTGTTGTCTCCGGTCCGCTTCCAACGTTCCGGCGAGGGTGCGAGTCATACAGTCGTCTTTTCTGTCTCCACAGCTGGCTCCGGGACACCTGTAGCAGCGCCGGCGTGGACTACGTCGACAACTGGGAGAGTTTCCGAGAGCGTCCATCACTCTACCGCCGAGATGGACTTCACCCCAGTCGCCTAGGCTCGGCAGTCCTCTCCAGGAACATCGAGGACGTGCTACGCCAGGCCTGACCAGCCACAACAAACCACGCAAATCAGCTAAGTAGAACTTACTTCCCTAACTACCAAACCATTGAGACTGTGTCTGTTAGCCGTGGCAGGTATAAGAATAACAGGGCGATATGTTTTAAAAATCTAATTAAAATTAAATTAAATAATCAACATGAAGTGAGCAGCAATATTAAGCTAAGGCTAGGACTTTTAAACATTAGATCACTTGCATCAAAAGCTGTGATAGTAAACGAAATAATCTCAGATAACAGACTAAATGCACTCTGTTTAACAGAAACATGGGCTAGAGTAGGCGAATATGTAAGTTTTAATGAAGCAGCTCCTCCTGGATACAGTTATGTTCATCAGCCCCGTATCACAGGGCGTGGAGGTGGAGTAGCCACAATATATGACAGATATAGGTTTTACTGTAAAACCAACCACCTCTATTAACTCATTCGAGGCTTTGATAGGTGAAATAGGCAATAATCGTATAGGCAATAAAACAAAGCTTAAATTAGTAACCATCTATCGACCGCCGGGTCCCTACTCAGAATTTCTTCAGGAATTTGCTGAGTTTCTTTCGGAACTAGTCTTAACCATCGAGAGATTTGTAATTGTGGGTGATTTCAACATTCATTATGAAAATGAATCAGACCCACTGAAAATTTCGTTCGACTCCATACTAGATTCAGTAGGTATAGCCCAAAATGTGACAGGGCCTACCCACCGCTGTAAACACACCTTAGACTTAATACTTACTTACGGATTAAACATAGAACATCTGGCAGTCATCCCCCAAAATGACGCCATTTCAGATCATTTCTTACTAATATATGAAATGACTTTATACAATGTACATCAGATGCGCCATACAAAAACCACGCGCACTATTACATCCGACACTGCAGCAACATTTATAAACTTACTGCCAGAGCTACCGAACACTATGCCACTGCAGCCCAATGAATTGGAACAGGCAACACAACAGTTTTATTCCACACTCAGCAATACCTTAGACAGTGTAGCTCCAATTAAAACAAAATTAATTAGGGAGAAAAAGCTATCACCATGGTATGACGAACACACTCGTCTTCTAAAACAGGCAGCTCGAGCAGCGGAGCGAAAATGGAAATCCACCTCACTAGAAGTGTTTAGAATCACATGGAAAGACGCCATAGTCAAATATAAACATGCCCTAATAAAAGCTAGAGCCGCATACTATTCGACACTAATAGAAAACAACAAGAATAACCCTAGATTTCTCTTCGCGACGGTATCTAAACTAATAAGAAATATCAACGACACTAGTTCTAACACAGCACTTACACACACTAGCGATGAATTTTTAAACTTTTTCAATAATAAAATAGATAATATCCGACTACAGAGTCATAATACATTGCAGCCTAACCTCCAATCCAACCCCAGTAGTTCAGCTATTAGTAACTATGCATCCAAAAATATTACTGAGCTAAATATCTTCAATCCTATATCGCAAAAAGAGCTCACAACATTGATTAATTCGTCTAAGCCTACATCATGTATATTTGACCCAGTTCCAACCCGTCTATTTAAAGACCTACTCCCAGCCACTGCAGGGCCCATACTTAATATGATTAACTCCTCCCTTAACCTAGGTTACATGCCCAAACAATTAAAATGCGCCGTAATTAGACCCTTGATTAAAAAACAGAATCTCGATCCGCAGATTTTAGCCAACTATAGACCCATTTCTAATCTCCCATTTATCTCTAAAATTTTAGAAAAAGCAGTTTCCAATCAGTTAAACCACTATCTCCAATCAAATAGTATCCATGAAAAGTTCCAATCAGGATTTAGACCAAACCACAGCACTGAAACAGCTTTACTCAGGGTAGTGAATGATCTACTAATATCGGCCGATAATGGGCTCGTCTCGTTCCTTATACTGTTGGATCTTAGTGCAGCTTTTGATACTGTAGACCACAACATTTTGCTGGATAGACTAGAAAACACAGTAGGTATTAAAGGAGTCGCACTCTCCTGGTTTAGATCATATTTAACTGACCGCTTCCAATGTGTAAGTGTTAATAATAAAACCTCTAAATCTGTGCAGGTTAAATATGGTGTCCCACAAGGGACAGTCCTAGGACCACTTCTATTCACACTGTACATGTTACCCTTAGGCGAAATTATGCATAAGCATGACATCAGTTTCCATTCCTACGCAGACGACACTCAGCTATATTTATCGGCAAAACCCGATGATTTAGGCGCAAACAGTAAGATTGAGAAATGTGTAGAAGAGATAAAACATTGGATGGCATGTAACTTTCTAGCACTAAATGCCGATAAAACAGAATTGATAATAGTTGGGTCTAGGGCTGCGAGAGACAAGATACATAATGCAGCATTGAATCTACATTCTTTTACTATAACCCCCAGCGCAGAGGTAAAGAACTTGGGCGTCACAATAGACCCAGATCTCTCGTTCGATACACATATTAATAATATAACTAGGGTAGCGTTCTTTCACTTGCGCAACATTGCCAAAATTAGAAACATATTAAATATTAGTGATGCAGAAAAACTAATCCATGCATTCATATCCTCTCGTTTAGATTATTGCAACAGTCTCCTAGCTGGATGTTCTGGTAAATCAATAAACAAACTCCAGCTGGTTCAGAACGCAGCAGCACGAGTTTTAACAAAAACTAAAAAGTTTGATCACATTAGTCCCGTACTATCGTCATTACACTGGCTGCCAATTAGATTCCGTATTGACTATAAAATACTTTTATTAACATATAAAACGCTGCATGGCTTAGCTCCAGACTATCTTAGTGAACTTATTGAACAATATAACCCAGCGCGTTCACTTCGCTCGCAGGACGCAGGGTTATTAACTGTTCCTAGGATCAAAAAGATAACAGCAGGTGGAAGAGCCTTTTCTTTTAAAGCTCCACAATTGTGGAATAATCTTCCTGCCTCTATTCGGGACTCAGACACAGTCTCAATGTTTAAAACTCGATTAAAGACTCATCTGTTTAGTTTGGCCTTTGATTAATCTGTTACATATTTACTACATCTCGTATCTTTTCTCCGAGGTTCACCTGGAGAGTAACATTGCAGTCGGAGCCTACAATACCAGCATCGCTGCTCCGACACGGAATGAAAGCCTGGCGTTCATCAACAGACATTTACAGTGACAATATCTTAACCCAGAACTTTCATTTTTACCTTTACTTAGTCTGATTGTGTGATTTGTGTGTGACTTGTGTATTTGTCTGTATTTTGTGTTATCTGTGTGTTAACGGGCCGCCCAATGGAGGATGGGTTCCCTTTTGAGTCTTGGTTCTCCCGAGGTTTCTTCCTATTCCCCACTATCTTAGGGAGTTTTTCCTCGCCACTGTCGCCCTTGGCTTGCTCATTAGGGTTCTGGACCCGTAGTATTGTTAACCTTTTAAATCCTGTAAGGCGCTTTGTGACAACATGTGTTGTGAAAAGCGCTATACAAATAAACTTTGATTGATTGATTGATTGAAAACACACAAATATCAATCCACTAATTTCATCACCTCATCCTACAGTCTTTTACACTGAAGGGTGTACACTACTCTTTGTTCACCATTGATGCAAGCCCGTACTTCAGAGCAGGGCCACTGAGGAAAGTTGTTACATTTCCTGCCTTTGATTTTCCATTCAGTTCTCAGACAGAAGTACTTCATCACAGTCACAGCACCACAGCGCCCCTCTTCCACCTGACCCTAAGATACTCTTCCCCCCATTCCCTCCCTCTGCTCTTCTTTTCTGTCTATCTGTCTCTGCCCTGTCATTCTCTTTCGTCGAGATGACTTGTGTGTAAAAGGTTGCTTTGGCGCAGTTTGTTTCTGTCACATCTGATTAATGGCCGGCAATAACATTACAGCTTACATGGATAAGGCAGGGTGGAATACCGCTATACACAATCAATAAATCATAACTCCACTGCCCAGATTTTGTGACATTATGAAGCTGTGCTACTCATCATATTTGATATGATTAATAAACATTTGCCATAAATGTAAACTACATTTAAGCCCAGTTGGGCATACAAACTGATCACTAGGGGATCCATGTTCAAGAGAAGAGTTCAGCTAAAAGCTTAAAACAGTTAAAGCTTTAAAGTACAGCACTAGTCAGTTGAAATAACGTGAAGATATGCCTTCTAATCCAACTCCTGGAGGCCTGCTTCATGTCAAACTGCTATTAAAGTAATATCCTTCATTTCTTCTGCACCATGTCCAGCAGGTTTTAGTCAGCATGTCAATCAGTGTAGAGGGAATGTAAATACCCCTTTCACAGAAAAATGTGGCAGCTATGAGAAGAATGTGCAAAGACCACAGACGCAAACATAAGAAGCAAAATGTCCAGCTGTCAATTTGCTTTTACGACCCCTGCAACAGAAAAAGTAAAATGCCTAACAAACTAACTTCTTTATTATTGTTTCCCATCAAGCTTCTATTCTCATGTAGATTTTCTTTAATGTGTGTGCATGAAAGCTGCACTGACACGGTAGCACGTCTCTGACTAAAGACCAAGGGAGGCAGGTGCATATATCACTCTTTTCTACCGATCTATCATCATCTCTTTTCATCAAGGCATCCACCATTGTTAGTAGTGATGCAAGTTCATCTGTACATGTGTAACTGTTTCATTCATCATTTCCCATCCTCTTCTTTCTGGTGTTTGTAATAATCGTGAAACAAATTCATAGACATTTCAGGGAACTGGACCAACCCCATGGTAAGACTCATGAAGTGTTTCATTACAGTATTAGTTTCCTTTCTCTATTTATGAACTTTTCTGTAATGTGTGAGTTTAAATAACAAGCCCTTTCTATATAGTTTTACACACTGAATTGCAATGAAATAAAAATATATTAGAGAGGCAAAGGCATATATATACTTCCCTGTGGGCGTGCCGCTATGTCGTCTGCGTGTCGTTATGTCCATGTAAGGATTTCCGTGGGTGTGGGTTGTCTGTGAGCGTGTTCGTAGTATCACCTGTGCCTTGTCTCGAGATCACGAGGGTACGTATTAATCACCTATTTAATGTGCATTCGCGCAGTGTCTTGTGCTCGTCTTTGTCTAAAGTTTCGTGTCTGTGTGATTGGCTGTTTGACGTTCTCATCCTCCGCACGGAGCTCACGTCAGTGTTCCGAATAAACGTTGTATGTTCACCCTTAAACGTCGTGGTGTCTGCCTCCTCCACCCGCCGTTACATATATATACAGAAATACATACACATGCATGTGCATATGCCTATAAGTACACACACACACACACACACACACACACACACACACACACACACACACACACACACACTTCTGCCTCTATCTTTTTCATTCTCATCCCATCATTGTCAGTCACTCAGGGACACTGGAAGACTGATGAAAGAACACAAGAGGAGATCAGGAGGAAACAGTCTTGCTTAGGGCCACTGAACACATTCCACACAATCAAATCAGGTCGGTCAAAGGTGGAACTCTCTGTTGCCTGCAGGAACACTACGGCTGTCAAGCACCACAACAGTATATTGACACAGAAGGAAGTCTCATCAATGACGGAGAACCATCTAGGGTAGAACTGTACTGACTTAGAAGTCTACCCAAATCCCAATCTCTTGGGGCCTTTCTAACAAATACAGATTACAGGCATTACATAGACTTAACTGTACTGATTGTGTAATTTCTTCAGAACTAGGCCAAATGTCTGGGAATCTGTCCCATAATCACCATAAAGAGTGACATCTTGCAAAATGATCTCATCCACTTGGATATTTCAGCTCTCCACCTCTCCTACTTATCTCCACTACGTTCATTGTCCCAGCCATCACAATGGCCTTCTAATGAATCCATTTAAGCTTGATTAACCACTAGATATTGCTTGATTAGCCCTACATCAGCTGTGTCTTTAAAGTTCTGTAGCTATAATGTGAATGTTTGAAAGGCCATTTTTCTATCAGGGAAGATAAAGAACAGCCTTATCTCCAATCAGGTTATAGAGCACAGAATGTCATATTTCCCAAGGTATGCATTAATTTGATCTTTTAGAGTGACTGGGGTTTGTTCTTCTGTCAGGACAGGAGGCAGGAAAACAAAGAAAAGAAACGCCAAACCACCTTGGATTATGCCAGGATTATGCTTGGATTAAGCCTGGTTTGCATATGGAGGAGGTCAGAGTTATTGTAATAGGGTCACCCAGCCTCTCTGTTGGATAGTGCTGAATAAAAAGACAAATTAATGGCCCAATTGAATTATAAGTACAATAACATCAAACTGTTAGAAAACTTTTAGCTACAGTACAGTGTAAGGGAAAGTATAATAACAATGTATTCCAGTTCTTTAGCTATGGTATAGGATCAATCTGCATCCAAAGGGTAAATCTGTAAAAAGATACTACAAATATCAATCAATCAATCAGTAATGTTCTGACTGCTATTTGGTTGTTCCCCTTTACAGCCACTGGTGGCGCTGCTAATGTCATTAATGCTTTGTCACTTAAGTCTGATTTGCTAGCTTAGTCACATGGTGAGGTTCATAGGTCAATGTGGCCATCTTAGACTCAGCTGTGCACGTGATGAAGTAGGTGTAATGACTCTACAAACATCTCTATCCATCCTCACGTTTTGTGTCATATCTTTCACTGTTTGTAAGTAAAACCTTTTGCAGTATGTTTTAAGATATGTATTAGTAGAACATTACATATATCTGTGACCTGTTAGTACAGTTAACTGCATTTCTGTTTCATGCTCTGTGTGGATACATGGTCATGGTGCTTTACAAATGTTGGTGTACACTGTATTAAGATATGTGATGTTTGTTTGCAGTTTCACAAGTGAAATGGGAATTTGGAAAAAGTAAACACTGAAGACACTGAAACGCCTTTGGTCCAGCTCTTTATTCAAACCCTATTGTTTAGCTATCTGTCAAGTTGTATTAGGCTACATGCAATAAGGACAGAATAGTGAAAAAACACTGTAAAACCGGCACCTAACACAGGATCAGTGGTGAAGCACTCGTTTGTGCTGATTGATATGCCTTGGAGGAGTCAATAATTATGGAGGAAGCGGACAAAACAGAGGGACAGCAAACTCATGAGATGAGGTCAGTCACCTCTAGCTCATCTTTGGGGTCAAAAAGATCCGCAGCTAGTCTGGCTGCTGCTCAAGCTCGAGCAAGAGCAGAGGCAGCACGTGCACGAGCCAGTTTCATCAACAAAGAAACAGCTGTTAAACTAGAAAAGGTTCGTATGGAGGGTACTTTGATGGCGATACAACAAGAAAAAGAGGTTGCTGCTGCTTTGGCTGAAGCAAAAGTATTCGAAGAGGCTGCTGAGCTCAGCTTTGGTGGTAGTCAGAAGAACACCTCAATTAATTTACCTGTAGTAGATCCAAAAGAGCACACCAGCAATTATGTAGAACAGCATTTTCAAACACAAGCACATCAGTGCCCACCTCCTTCACCCTCTCCTCAAGAACGCGATGTCAAACAGGAAGATGAGGCTCATCAAGTCCAGGCAGGCTCTAGATCCCATATGCCTAGTCTCTCATTTTATGGTGAAAGGTCCGCTCAAGAGGCCACGTTATATCCCAAAGAACCAAAAAAAGAAGAGGATCATCATGTACAAGCTCCTGTACAAACGTATACAGCCTTTCAAACACATCCTCCTCCACATGAAAACACAGCAGTAAGTGACATCGCCAAGTTCCTTGTCCGTCGTGAGCTGTTAAGTTCTGGGCTCCTCAGGTTTGACGATCGCCCAGAAAATTACTGGGCTTGGAAGACGTCTTTCTTGAATGCCAAAGCAGGCCTGAACCTCTCTCCAAGTGAAGAACTAGATCTTTTGATGAAGTGGCTTGGACATCAGTCAGCTGAGTATGTGAAGAGAATCCGAGCTGTGCATGTTAGGTATCCTGATATTGGTCTCAGGAAAGCTTGGGAGAGATTAGAAGAGACCTATGGAGCCTCCGAAGTTGTTGAAAAGGCCCTTCTGGACAAAATTGAAAACTTCCCTAAACTCAACAACAAAGATCCCCTAAAGCTCAGGGAGCTTGGAGATTTATTGCTTGAAGTGGAGTCTGCAAAATCGGAAGGCTACTTGTTAGGACTTTCATACTTGGATACATCAAGAGGTGTTAATCCAATTGTTGAAAAGTTACCTCACAATCTGCAGGAAAGATGGATTTCTTATGGGTCTCAATATAAAAAACTACACAAAGTCATTTTTCCTCCATTTTCTGTCTTTGCGCAATTTGTTTGTTGTGAAGCTGATGCAAGAAATGATCCAAGTTTTAACCTATCTTCTGGTGCATTTCACACAAGGTCAGATATGACTGTCAAAAGACCAATCCCTGCAAAGTTTTCTATCACCACTCATAAAACAGGAGTAGCACAAATGGATGAGTATGCAACACGCACATCTGCTATGAAGATAACAGACGTTGAGAAACAGTGCCCACTGCACAAAAAGGCTCACCCTTTGAGACGTTGTAGAGGTTTCAGAGCAAAACCATTAGAAGAGCGAAAGAGCTACCTCAAGGAACAAGGAATCTGCTTCAGGTGCTGTTCTTCCACGAGTCACATCGCAAAGGACTGTAAAGCTTCAATCAAGTGCTATGAATGCAACAGTGAGAGACACATTTCAGCCCTTCATCCGGGACCAGCTCCGTGGAACCAGGAAGCCTTGCCAAAGTATGGCGGGGAGGAAGAACGAACCCAGACTACACACATTACGTCAAAATGCACAGAAGTCTGTGGTACTGGTCCAAGCCCCAAATCATGCTCTAAAATCTGCCTGGTTAACGTGTACCCTCGGAACTGCCCAGAAAACATGCTGAAGATGTATGCTGTTCTAGATGAACAAAGTAATAGATCCTTAGCCAAGTCTGTGTTTTTTGATCTGTTTAACATTGAGGGCAACAACACCCCTTACACCTTGCGCACCTGTGCTGGTATTTCTGAAACTTCAGGGAGAAGGGCAGTTGGATTCCAGATTGAGTCCCTAGATGGCGACATAAGTGTGTCACTACCTACACTTATTGAATGTGATCACATGCCTGATGATCGTTCTGAAATTCCAACTCCCGAAGCTGCACGACACTTTGAACACCTGAAACCCATAGCTCATGAGATTCCTAGTATAGACCCTCATGCACAGATACTTCTACTTCTTGGAAGAGACATCCTTCAATTACACAAGGTCAGGGAGCAGCTTAGTGGCCCCAATGACACCCCCTTTGCACAACGACTAGACCTGGGCTGGGTTGTAGTTGGGGATGTCTGCCTGGGTTCTGCACACAGACCAGCTGATGTGAACACATTTCGCACTAACATCCTGTCAAATGGACGTCCTAGCATTTGCTTTCCATGCCCCAATGTCATTCATGTGAAAGAGAAGTTCAGCATTAAGGTGCACCAAACATCTCCTTTCAACCGTGTTGCTCATGTCACTTCAAATGCAACAAAATGCACATTGGGAAGCACAGTGTTTGAAAAGACAATACATGATGAAAAGATTGCACCATCCATTGAAGACAGACTGTTCATGGAAATAATGGAGAAAGAAATGTTCATAGATGAATCGAATAGTTGGGTGGCGCCACTTCCGTTTCGTACACCAAGGCTTCGTCTTCACAATAACAGAGATCTAGCCATGAAAAGGTTGCATTCACTTTGTCAGACACTGAAGAAGAAACCACAGATGAAAGAACATTTCGTGGACTTCATGCAAAGAATCCTGGATCTTGGTCATGCAGAGTTGGCACCAGCTCCCAAAGAAGGAGAAGAAGTCTGGTATCTGCCTCTTTTCGGTGTCTACCATCCCCGTAAACCAAGCCAAATTAGAGTTGTTTTTGACTCAAGCGCACAGGACAAAGGTATGTCCCTAAACCAGGTACTCCTATCAGGTCCTGATTTGAATAACACCTTGTTAGGGGTCTTGCTACGCTTTCGCCAAGAAGCAGTTGCTATAACTGCCGATATTGAACAAATGTTCCACAGTTTCATTGTACGACAAGACCATCGTGATTTTTTACGATTTCTATGGTTCAAAGAAAATGATATGACAAAAGAGGTAGCTGAATACAGAATGACGGTCCACTTGTTTGGTAACAGTCCTTCACCTGCCGTAGCAATCTACGGACTCCGCCGTGCAGCTCAGCTTGGGGTGGATGAATTCGGAAAGGATGCAGAGGAGTTCGTAAAACACAATTTCTATGTTGATGACGGGATTACATGTTTACCTACTGTTGACGAAGCAGTAGACCTACTGAGAAGAACTCAAGAGATGCTTGCAACCTCTAACTTGAGGCTTCACAAGATAGCCTCAAATTGTCCTGCAGTTCTCATGGAATTCCCAGTTGAAGATCATGCAAAGGATCTGAAAGACCTGGATCCAGAAGTGGACACACTTCCTACCCAAAGGAGCCTTGGAATGGGCTGGGATCTCAAGAGTGATACCTTTGTCTTCCATATCACTACAGACGAAAAGCCCTTCACACGTAGAGGAGTTCTGGCCACAGTAAATAGCATTTTTGATCCTATCGGATTTGTGGCTCCCATTACAATCCAGGGAAAGATTCTGCTGCGTCAACTAACTTCTAGTTCCTTGGATTGGGATGTTCCACTACCATTAGAAAAGAAGGCTGATTGGGAATCATGGAAGAACTCGTTACAACATCTGACAGATTTGGAAGTTCCCAGAACTTATGTGAACATTTCGCTCTCCAAAGCCCAAAGGATAGAGATCCACGTGTTCTCAGATGCATCCCCTGTGGCCATAGCAGCTGTGGCCTATCTGAAGGTGAAAAATATCAGCGGAACATGCAAGACCGGGTTTGTTCTTGGGAAGGCGAAATTGGCGCCCACCGCCGCACATACAATTCCCCGTCTAGAGTTAGGCGCTGCTGTTTTAGCCGCTGAACTAGCAGAGCTTGTTGTAGAAGAGATGGATGTCAAACCAGACGTGATTGAGTTGTACACGGACAGTAAGGTGGTATTAGGATACATTCGTAACCAAACAAGACGCTTCCACATCTATGTCAGTAATAGGGTGCAAAGAATCCGAAGGTCAACCAAGCCAGAACAGTGGCATTACATACCTTCAAGTTTGAATCCCGCAGACGTTGCTACACGTCCTGTAATTGCTTCAGACTTGCATAACTCTATCTGGCTATCTGGACCTACCTTTCTCTCTGTTCCTGATGGGTCCTTCACTGAAGAGGAATCTTATGAGCTCATCAACCCAGACTCTGACATTGAAATTCGGCCAAACTGCACCAGTGTAACAGTTCACGTCTCTCAAGACAAACTCGGATCTCATCGCTTCCATCGTTTTTCCAGCTGGAAGTCCCTCTTGCGTGCTATCGCCTGCCTTATTCATGTTATTCATTCTCTAAAATCCAACACTGAGAGGAGCACATGCAGTGGGTGGCATTATTGTCCAAGGCCTCGCACTGTAGATGAACTATCTCAAGCAAAAAGTACTATCCTTCGATGTGTACAGCAAGAAGTCTATTCAGGTGAGTTAACGTTTTTAAAGGCAGGAAGAGAAATTCCCAAGAGAAATACGTTGAGGAAATTATATCCCATAATTGATGACGAAGGTCTTCTGAGAATTGGGGGAAGGCTCGATAATGCGCAGGTACCTTTTGATGAGAAACATCCTATCATTGTCCCCGGCAAAAGCCACATCGCTTCTCTACTTGTGAATCACTTTCATGAGCGGATCAAGCACCAAGGCCGTCTTTTTACAGAAGGAGCCATAAGAAGTGCAGGATTCTGGATTGTTGGTGCAAAAAGGTGCATTAATAGGGTTATCTACCAATGTGTTCAGTGTAAGAGGCTCAGAGGAAAAACCACAGAACAAAAAATGGCTGATCTTCCTGAGGACCGCCTCAAAACGGATCCTCCTTTTACCTACATTGGGCTAGATGTATTTGGACCATGGACGGTTGTGTCTCAGCGCACTCGAGGAGGCTATGCACGTAACAAACGATGGGCAGTCATCTTCACATGTTTGTGTGTCCGTGCTGTCCATATTGAGTTGATTGAATCAATGGACACATCCAGCTTTCTGAACGCACTTCGACGCTTCTTTGCCCTAAGGGGCCCTGTAAAACAAATACGCTCTGATTGTGGGTCCAATTTTGTTGGTGCTTGTAAAGAACTGCTCATGGTCCTGGAGGAACCAAGTGTTAAAACCTACCTAAGTGAGGAAGGTTGTCGCTGGGTTTTTAATCCTCCCCATGCCTCCCATATGGGTGGGGCTTGGGAGAGGATGATTGGCATCTGTCGGCGCATATTGGACTCTATGCTCCTGCATACGGCCGAGTTACGGCTCACTCATGAAGTGTTGTCTACACTTATGGCAGAGGTCTCTGCAATAGTGAATGCAAGACCTTTGGCTCCCATTTCTAGCGATCCTGATTCACCTGCTCTCTTGACCCCAGCCATGTTGCTAACCCAAAAGGCCAGCCCTCTTCATCCTGTGCCAGGTACATTCGACACCAAAGATCTCTTCCGACAAAAATGGAAGCAAGTACAACATCTTGCAAATGTCTTTTGGGAGCGTTGGAGGCTTGAATACCTCAGCACTCTACAGAGCCGCAGGAAATGGCAGACCGAGAGGTCTTCTGTCAAAGAGGGGGACTTGGTCTTGCTGAAGGACATTCAAGTTAAGAGAAACGAATGGCCTATGGCTCGCATAACACAAGTTTTTCCTGGCAGTGATGGGAACGTCAGGAAAGTTGAGCTTAAAGTTGTTAAAGGTGGTACTGCAAAGACTTACCTCAGACCTATTTCCCAAATAATCTATCTCATGTCACCATCATAGATGGCAATAATTTTGATAGGGTATAGTGGTATTTTACAATTCCAGACGGGGAGTGTTCTGACTGCTATTTGGTTGTTCCCCTTTACAGCCACTGGTGGCGCTGCTAATGTCATTAATGCTTTGTCACTTAAGTCTGATTTGCTAGCTTAGTCACATGGTGAGGTTCATAGGTCAATGTGGCCATCTTAGACTCAGCTGTGCACGTGATGAAGTAGGTGTAATGACTCTACAAACATCTCTATCCATCCTCACGTTTTGTGTCATATCTTTCACTGTTTGTAAGTAAAACCTTTTGCAGTATGTTTTAAGATATGTATTAGTAGAACATTACATATATCTGTGACCTGTTAGTACAGTTAACTGCATTTCTGTTTCATGCTCTGTGTGGATACATGGTCATGGTGCTTTACAAATGTTGGTGTACACTGTATTAAGATATGTGATGTTTGTTTGCAGTTTCACAAGTGAAATGGGAATTTGGAAAAAGTAAACACTGAAGACACTGAAACGCCTTTGGTCCAGCTCTTTATTCAAACCCTATTGTTTAGCTATCTGTCAAGTTGTATTAGGCTACATGCAATAAGGACAGAATAAGTAATTCCTACAATGCTTAGAAACAGAATAATATGAATTCTGATGTGCAATATTACCAAACTTTCTAGTTTTCCTTAAAAATGACTCTTTTTACTTAACATATATAACACCTTTCTAATATGTATATGTTCATATAGATGAACAAATATAACAGTTAGAGAGATTGAGGTGATCAGAGGAATCAACTTTGAGCTTTACCAATCAAAACTGACCACACACTTGTTTTCCCCCAACAAAAAACAAAAACACCAGAAGGTGTCAGAGCCACAGAAACCACTCATCTCTGGTAGAACAGGGCTTTGATTGGACCACCTTTGATTGGATAGTCTCTGATAACGATTGTCTACTCTGGTAGACGTAAAACAAGCTTGCCCAGGGAAAGCTTTCAAATTATTAGAGACTTCATATGATGAATGAATGTCCTTTAAAATGTCTTCGTCTAAACAATGTCTATACAAACAATAAATGTTTTTACCTCCAATAACTTATACTAATTCAATATCCAAGGCTCACTTGTGTCTTGATTATTCAACATTTGCACAAAAACTTTAAGAATGGAGCTAATACGCCTTGACATTACATTGTAATTAGATGCTTTGAAAAAGGAAACATACATTTTGTTACAACTGAATAAATAAGCATATATGGATGGATGGATGGATGGATGGATATAGGTTTTGAGGAAGGGCATGCACCTTTCAATCCAGCAAATTTTAAAGACTAAAATATCACCGAATGAGGAAAGACATTCGAAGAGACTTGAGAGACTAAAATGAGGAAGTAGGAATAAGTAGGAGGAAGTAGGTGGAAGTAGGAGGAAGTAAGAGGAAGTAGGAGGAAGTAGGTGGAAGTAAGAGGAAGTAAGAGGAAGTAGGAGGAAGTAAGAGGAAGTAGGAGGAATTAAGAGGAAGTAGGAGGAAGTAAGAGGAAGTAAGAGGAAGTAGGAGGAAGTAGGTGGAAGTAAGAGGAAGTAGGAGGAAGTAGGTGGAAGTAAGAGGAAGTAGGAGGAAGTAGGTGGAAGTAAGAGGAAGTAGGAGGAAGTAAGAGGAAGTAGGAGGAAGTAGGAGGAAGTAAGAGGAAGTAAGAGGAAGTAGGAGGAAGTAGGAGAAAGTAAGAGGAAGTAAGAGGAAGTAGGAGGAAGTAAGAGAACAGTTTCCCCAGACAGACTTCCACAGTTTAGGTGCTACACCCAGAGAGACGATAAGCAGAGAGTTTCTGGGGGATGTGAGGGAATGAGAGAGAGGTTGTTGGAATAGAGGAGAAGATAATCTGGGACCTGTGAGGTGCATGTCATACTGGAGTCATGATGCAACCAGTAACCAGTTCAACTCACTAAGAATAGGGATGATGTGAGCACATTTTAATAATTATTTAATACATTTATTTATTTATGTATTTATTTATTCTGTAAGTAATCACTCTAAATGCTGAGATTTAAATAAACCGAAATGGTTCTTAATGGTTTTGCTTTAAGAACAATAAAAAGGGACAGTAATTAGTGTGAAAAAATATGAAGATGTGAACCATGAGTTAAGACACGTGAGCATATAGCAGAGGTTTGCCATATGAGAGAGATAAAAAATGCAATGAAATACACAAGGTACCAGAGAAACTTTGTCATTTTTCATTTAAGAATATGGGGAGATTGTATTAATGACATATCTGTTTGTATTGGCAGCTGTTGCTATGAAATTAGGAAATGCAAATTGAGTGGTGGACTTTTAGTTAGTTCAAAAAGAACTCTTTCATGAACCTCTTTCTAATTCAGAAGTACTTTACTTGCACAGCTGATGAAAGACTTCTGTCCCAAAAATGTCTCGTCTCTCTGGAAACTTTGAGTACTTCTCTACAAACTCTAAGTCTGCAGTTACTCACCTGAAATCTTATTCCTGGAATCAATCAATCTCTCTCTCTCTCTCTCTCTCTCTCTCTCTCTCTATATATATATATATATATATATATATATATATATATATATATATATATATATATATATATATATATATATATATAATTCAAATATATCAGTAAAATGAAAAATCTAGATGTTGGATGTTTGAAGCAGCCTCTCTCACCTTGAGACTCATCGTGAGTGGCTCAGATTGGTGATGAGGAAGTTTCTAGTCCAGCATTAAAGCACTCTGACAGTGTGCTGCACATACCGGCCACAGGCCGTAAAACATCTGTTGAAAGTCAAATAGAACTCACGTGAAGCCCCCAAACATGCGTATGTGCGTGAAGAACCTGCGTTCACACAAACACACACACAGACCTGCACGTGTGCCTGTGTACATACGTCTGGTAGATCTTTACTTCATCAGAAAATGACAACAAGATAAGAGTAAATCCAACTGAGTTGAAGAAATGCAATAATTGAAGCCTAGATCAACAGGAGCTAAGCATGACCTCCTTTGTTTCCACATACGGGTTCTTTTTACTCTTCAGGTTTTCTTGAGCATTTCTTCGTTCATTCAGGATAGGTTGTAAGAAAAGCTCCATAATTTTATTTCTTTCGTTAAGCATGAAATACTGTTTATGGTCTGTAACTAGAAGAACACCAATGTGACTATAAAGATGGGTCTGAAAGAATTGCTAGCATCATGCACCCATACTCAAAAAGTCAATATTTTACTCGAGGGAAACATCTTTCTTACTTATCAGTATGGCTCTATACATTTTCCGTCATGTCTCTTTGCTGTCCTTCCTTGATAGAACACTTCCATACGTATACTGTGGTGCCTGAAGCAAGATATAAGAAGAATAAACCATACACTCAGTAAAGAGACAAGTGTTATAGTGTGTCTTATAAATAAAAGATAGCCAAAGAAAAGTCATATGTTTTTAACTATCTGCAATGATAGCCAGTGTGCACTCAGACTACAGGTGAAACAGAGATATTTTAACTGGATCTAAAGACACGTACATTCCACCCATTCTGCTCAGTCAGCGATGCTTTTCAACAGATTTAGTGGAATCAAATATTGCAATTTTAATGATTTTGCACACTAATCTGATATCTAGGCTACTTTGAAGCAGACTGCTTTATTAACTCAGGAGCTATAAACTGAGTTTCAAATATTACACAATCAGTTGAATGAGCAGGGCAACATATTTCTCACAGTCATCAAAGATGTAATGTACAGCAACAACTTCAGTAATACAGTCTTCTCTAAGACCAGAGTGACTATGTTGGGTGGTGTGTAGCAACTATTCATTCGTTTTGTTCATATCGATCTCCAGGTCTGATTCCAAATCGCATCCTTCACTCTCCTTACTTAGTCTCCATATTATCTTCTCATTATTGTATTTGTTTATTTATTTCATCCATATTATAAACAAAGCCTTCAATAAATAATGTGATCTTAACTGGACATTCTAGAAAGACAGTCATAAGATGACAGCATTAAAATGAAAGCTTTGTATATCAGAAATGTCACAGGAAGTAGGTAGTAGAGAAAGTGAGAAGTTTCATTTGGAGTGGAAGTGAACCTTTGCCCTTCTCAAGGTTTATGTCTTTAAGACAGGGTTGTTTCTCCTTGACAGTCTTGCGCTATGTTTGTTCTGGGCCTGGATTGCAAAGATGCTCTGTGACAATGTCTACAGAGAAAAGCACAATACAAACAAAACTGATCTCAGTTGGATAACAGGGAGCACTGCACGCTCAGCAACATTTGAAATGATGGTTCTAGTCTGAAACACAAATCATAACGAAGTGTGTGGGAGATATAAAGCATCATAAAACTGAGCATGCACCAGTATCTCCAGCATTTAAGCATTTTTGTTGCAACAGCAGCATTTAATATCACCCTATTAAAGATAAGAACGCTGGCGGAACAGAGCAGAAGACACCTAAATCAATGCTTAGTTTCTCAAGGTTTCTTCACCACTGTGAATTTTAAATACAGGTAATGTGATTTTCCTATTGTAATTAGGCAAAAATGCAATTTACATTAAAACACAACTCACAAATCATTCAGTACATGGTTTATACTTTGCTAGGTGAGTTTCACCTTATTATGACATTTAAATATGAAGTCACAGTCATTTATATATAGTATACTATACATTTATAGATGTTCATATATTATATATATTTATTATTTTTAACTGTAAAGCATCACGGTTCTCAGTACTAAAGGCTTTCATGACAGCACAACTGTATATATCATCTGCCTTTATTAAAATGTTTTGTTTCTTCCTTTGTAACATCAGATTTCTTATGAAAATGGTGGAATTCTAAGATAATGCTCGAGCAAGTCTCCCATTGCTCTTAGTGAACTCCTACTGTAGTGCAAGATTATGCTCACTGTGAAACAAATAAAATGCACATTTGAAATAAGTGCATCAGTTAGCTGAATTTGCAGCATTTTGTTGATGAGACACTATGATGAAACACTGTGATGAAACTGTGATGAAACTGTGATCAAACACTGTGATGAAACTGTGATCAAACACTGTGATGAAACTGTGATGAAACACTGAAGAAACACTGATGAAGCAAAGTGTTGAAACACTGTGATGAAACTGTGATGAAACACTGTGATGAAACACTGTTAGAGAAAAGATCATCAGCTTTTTTGCACAGGTTCAGCTGCAAAACTTTGCTACATTTTGCAGGTGCGGCATATTATTTATCTCTAACATCATATGTAAATGAGGACAAAGTGTGGTAGCACCGTATGTCACAAAAATGATAAAATACACTGGCAATCCACATTTATGAATGAGGAAATGTGTTACCGCGGTGGTATTTGCTGTTAACGTCACGTTAAATATGGCAGTAGGTTTTATGAATTTGGCTTCCTATGTTTTCATTACTATAGGTATATTGCAGTGTGGTCAGCATTTTGAGTACAGTAATGACGGAATACCTCACAGAGGACTATGATACCTGCAGGGAGATCAAAATACTAGTGGAAGTTACTCTTTCATTTCAAGCTGAGACGTTTCACTGATCCTCTTGTAATAGACAGGGGTTGAATTTGGTTAGGTCACTATAAAAGGAAACAGCCATGCAGACCATAATTAGAATAGCTATGACTACACCTAAGGCCTCCTGGGATTGGCTGCCTCTATGTATCCTCAGGGAATGAGGGGCAGCCTCCGATTGGCCCTTGTGTCACCTCTATATTCTGGATCGCACCCATTTACTAGATCTTAAATTCGTCATCATCTTCCCCCACCTTCCCCTTCCTTATGCCTCAATGGGCGGAGAAGGTCACATGACTAGAGAAGAGAAGCCATGGATTATGTGAGCGATTCCACCACCCCAACTCCCCACCCCCCTGTTTTTTTTCAAATGGCAGCTATGAATCTTCATTGCATCTGGTGCTGTGGAAAGCGTGTCTGCTCTAAATGACTATTGATGACAGCACCATAGTGAGGAAAGTGAAGGCAGCATTGAAATGATCAGATAGGGGGAGCATGGCCATTCCCCTGAAGTCTAAATCTCAAGACATACACTGAAAGCACTGAAAATACTGTATACATTCATATACTTGCTTCTAGGAGTATGCATGTGTGTTACGCGGTTGATGTGTTTGTACAGTATAGATTAAACCATCCTTCTAGAACATAATCCCATAAATTATTTGTAGAAAATGATATGAAAATAATAAACCCATGTGAAGTCTATCTGAATAATGTATAGATGATTGTCTAATAAACAGTAAAGGTCAGTCTTACACCTAATTCAAATCTTACACACTTATTTATTATCAACTGATTAGTGATTACTATTATAAATATCTGTAACGCGGGGACTGAGGCGGCCAGAGGCAGAGGTTCACCATTATGCTCTTTATTTTCCATACTCAACAAAAACAAGAATGAAATAATGCAAGAAGCATGGGCTGTGCAAAAAGAGGGTCCTTAGTAGTTGAAGGAGAGCGGGTCCAGAACCACAAGCCCCCCACCCCCCAAGACCCCTCCCGCTGACGACCACGAGGCCTCCCTGGCCGTCTGGATGTTCCAAGCTGGATGTTCTTGGTGGAAGGAGGCGATAAGGGAGGGGTTCAGCACATGAGAGGCCAGAACTCACGAGGTACCACCAGGTACTGGAATTTACCTCCCCTGCACCTGGATAATAAGGCATAATAACTGGCATGCGACACGCTGGACCAGCATCAGCAAAAAAATATATAAATTAATATAAATTATTATATTAATGGATTATACTTTTGCGAGTGACCGTAGCGCACAACTCCGCACACCTCGCGCAAACCTGCGCGAGCAGCGGAGGCGTTTATACTTGACAGTTCGTTTATACTTGATCGATCGTTATATCATACTTAATTTGTGTCCATTTACACCCCCCCCCCTACAATTTTATTTGTTGATAGTGGCACACTCATTGACTAGACATGTTAAAGTTGGCACTCCATGTCTCAAAGGTTGCCGACCCCTGCTCTAGACAGACAACGATCCACCGGCAGGCTGATCCTGTAGGTAACTGGGTTGAGGCGTTTAATGATGATGTAGGGGCCCGCATAACCGTCCCCCAGTTTACCTCTCTTGCCCAGGCGCCCATTCCCTGTGGACACCCACACCTAGTCTCCGACTTGATAGGAGGGCGCTTCGCTTATTTTACGGTCCGCCTTGTGCTTGAGGCGTCCAATTGTCTCCCTTAGACACCTGTGCGTGTCCTGCCACACCTTCTCACTTCTTTTGCACCACTCCTTGATGACCGGTTGATTCAATGCAGAGGTGTTCCATGGTTATAGGGGAGGCTGGCGGCCGAGGACGCACTCAAAAGGCATCTTACCTGTGCTGGTCTGCGTGAGTGAATTCTACACATATTCCGTGGTGCACCATGTGTCCACATGTTCACAGTAGTACGCCCACAGGAACCTCCCTACTTCCTGGTTAGCGTATTGCACCTGCCTGTTCGCCTGCGGATAATATCCTGAGGTAAGGCTCACTGTGATGTTAAACTTCGACAGGAACTCTCGCCACACCCGCGAGGGGAACTGCAGCCCCCTGACAAACACAATATCCTCAGGCATCCCTAACTGTCTGAATATATGATGGAACAGGAAGTCTGCCGTCTCCCAAGCGCACATCGCGGTGCAATTCCGGCCACCAATATCTGGCCCCCAGCAGTTGTGCCATCTTAGTGGATCCGGGATGACCAGTTCCCGCGGAAGTGTGCGCCCAGCTAATGAGGGCAGAACGTTGAGCGTGAGGCACGTACCTTGAGGAGGACAGTGAGGATGGTGGTTCGCCGTAGCGATCGCTCTGTCTATATCCCACTTTACCAATCCCATGAAACAGTCTGGAGAAAGCACAGTTTTATCACTCGTGGACTCCGCGCTACCAGGGAAGGACCATGATAAAGCATCCGCCCATAGGTTCTTCTCACCTGGTCTGTATGCCACCTGAAATCGGAATCTCAAAAAGAAAAGCGACCACCTAGCTTGTGTTGCCTTCATGCACTTAGTATTCTTTAAATATTCAAGGTTGTTGTGATCTGTAATTACGGTAAAGGGATGCTTGGCTCCCTTGTTCCAGTGTCTCCACTCACTGAGGGCGAGATGCATAGCCAGCAGCTCCCAGTCTCCCACACTGTAATTGAGCTCCGCTGCCTTGAGTTTTTTTGAGAAGAATGCAGTTGGCTTTAGCGAGCTGTTTTTCTTGTGATTTTGAGATAAAACACACTGCGCACACACCGATGTTCGAAGCGTCTACTTCTACTATGAATGGCTTACTTGGGTCCGATTGGTGTAGTACGGGGGTTTTGACAAATGCCTGCTTTAGCTCAGTGAATGCCTTCGTCGCCTCTGTTTTCCAGCAGTTTTTTTAGCTCCCCTGTACAACAGATCAGTTAGAGGCCTCGCGATTTGGCTATATGCACGGATGAACCGCCTATAGAAATTTGCGAAGCCCAGAAACCTCTGGAGCTCGCGCTGTGTGTGAGGCTGCGTCCAACCAACTACCGCCTCCACCTTACCAGATTGCATGTGCACAGAGCTTGGCCTGATGGTGAAACCCAGGAAGTTCACCTCCCGCAGGTGGAACTCGCACTTCTTCAGCTTGTAATACAAACGATTGCACAGGAGTGAGCCCAGGACAGCCCACACATCACGCACATGTTGGCCTGGGGACTGTGAATAGATCAAGATGTTGTCAATGTAAGTGACAACACATCTCAAGACCTCGTTAATAAATGCCTGGAAGAACTACGGGGCTGATGCCAGGCCGTATGGCGAGACGCGATACTCTGTGTTGGTACTGATAGTTGTCTTCCACTCATCCCCCTCACAGATACGGATGAGATTATAGGCACTTTGCAAATCAAGTTTAATGAAAGTACTTGCAGACCGCAACTGCTCCAGCGCCGAAGGCACTAAAGGCAGAGGGCAGAGAACCGGACCCCACAAAGGGGCATGAGCCATCTAAGTAACCATCCTGTGGTCCAATCTATCACTGGGTTATGTAACTTAAACCAGGGGAGACCTAAGGAGGATGCAAAAACAAATATGTTCAGTGCGACCCTGAATGTGGAGGAGAACAGGTGCAGTGCGCAAACAGATGATCCCTCCGCCCACAGGTCGGCCGTCCAGAGCATGCACACACCTTGGTGTCTCCAGCGTTGTCAGGGGAACGCCCAGTCTCTCCGCCACGCTCCGCCACATTATGTTCCCCGAGGCTCCCGAGTCCACTAGGGCAAAAAGTCCCAGAGAAACATCCCCGTGAGACACTGTCACCTTCCATGTTAGCAAATTTCCCGTCAGGGAGTTGCTCACCCGGGGGCGACCCCTCCCGGTGGTTGTCCTTGGGGAGGCGGTCTCTCCCACCTGCATGGGCTCGGTCGGTGTGGTCTCACGGGGAGGAGCCGACATGGATGCAGGCTGGACGGAGGGAGACGGAACGGTTTTTCCTCTCTCCTGCAGCAGGCGGTCAAACGTGATAGCAAGGTGCACCACTTGATTGAAAGGCAGGAAAATTCCGCTTTTAACTCTGACTTTAAACTTGCCAGAAACACATCAGTCGTTCCAGAAACACAAGCCGCGTCGTTCCAACCTGTATCGGCTGCTAGGGTACGGAACTCGAGAGTGTGCTCTGCTGTGCTGCGAACCCCCTGACGCAGTCGCAGCAGACTCTGTCCACATGCTCTCCCCTGATGCGGATGGTTAAACACCTCCCTAAACTCCTGCACGAAAGCAGCATAGTTGTCCACGAGAGGACAGTCTCCGGTGAGCAAGGCCGCACCCCAGTTCAGGGCCTTGCCCGTGAGATGGGAGATAACGAAGGCTACTTTAGCATGAACACAGCCCTGGCTGGTAAGTGAAATACAACTGACATTGTACCAGGAATCCTTCACAGCTCTCTAGGTCCATACCATAGATCTCCGGGGGGGGTCTCTCTCTTGCCTTGTCCTGCTGTTCCGCTCTCCACTGTCCTGCGCAGACAGACTATGAAGGCAGCTAGTGATTGAAGACAAAACAGAACAAAGTTATTGAAGCTCTTGTTGTTGCCTACCCAAAGCTCCTCCTTGCCACATGAGGATCTCCAGGGGAGAAGATTCCTCACCTCCGGCCGCTCCAGAGCACATTCTGCACATTCTGTAACGCAGGGATTGAGGCGGCTGAAGGTGGAGGTTGAACGTTATGCTCTTTATTTTCCATACTCAACAAAAACAAGAATGAAATAACGCAAGAAGCATGGGCTGCAACGCAGCAACACAGTGCAAAAAAAGGGAAGAGCAGGTCCTTAGTATCGGCATAAAGGAGACCAGGTCCAGTGTTGCGAAGGTCTCTCAGAAGAATGTGCAGCACCGGACAGGGCGACCTGAGAGCTTAAAAAGGTGAAACGCGTAACAAGACACAGGTGTAAATTGTGAGGTGATTGGGACCTAGGGAGTGGTTTGGTGCTCGAGGGAGTGTGGTGTGTGGGTGTGTGTGTGTGTGTGGGTGTGTGTGTGTGTGTGTGTGTGCGTGTGTGTGTGTGTGTGTGTGTGTGTGTGTGTGTGTGTGTGTGTGTGTGTGTGGGTGCACGCGCCCTCTGGTGGTGGCTCGGCCTCCTCACCCTGACAATATCAATGTCTTCAAATATCTTATACAAGTCAGATTAATAAAATAGTCTCAGTATGAGATAAACTTGACAAATGTAATATCAACAACAGATTGCGCATATATTTATGTGTTAACTATGTGTTAGTCTGCTTAAACTTTCTGTTAACAAGCAAGTAAAAGACAAATAGTAAACACAAATTAAATTGTGAGATGGTTACATTATATATGAGAAAATGTAGAAATGCAAATAAGGCAAAACCAAAAAAAAATTGTAGAAAATATAATTTAATTTAATTTGCATAACAAAATGAACAACACTGATTGGCATTTTGCCATGCTATGGAAATGTAGAGTATACTGTCACTACTATAAAGGATCCAGAAAAATATATGAAAAAGGTATCAGCAGTAGCAAACAAAGTTGTAGTTAAGTGATATCATGTATGTTTAATGTGGCAAATGCACTATAGCTGGCTACAGTTCCAGCTGTGCAGCCCAGGGGTCTCTGAGTCCTGGCAGTGATGGGGAAAATTTGTCCTCATGGGGACATTTACAATTCAGTGTGTGTAGATTATTCATGGTGGTGAGACATTCCACACACACTCTGGATGAGATTAACATGACATTTTTTAAAATATTCCAGTCAGTGAGTCTGATGATGGATCAGAGCTGAAGCTCTGATTTCTACTGTAGTCCTGAGGTTTGTCCGGCCAGGACTATGATCTCAGGAGACAATGAGGAAGCATTTCCTCAAATATGATTGGTCACAGTCAAAAGACAGTAGGTAGGGAAACCAGAAATAGCAAATAGCAAAGCAAAGAAATGCACATTAGGGTGTAGAGCTGCAGGAAGGTAATGAATTACACCTGGAGGCGTGGAGACACGAGGTACATATACACAGGTACATTAAGGAGAAACACACGGTGCAAATAATTAAGGCAGAGAAACACCCGAGACAAGAAGAAGCAATCAATAAATAATACATGCAATAACATGTATGTATGTAATAGCATTTATTATCATTTTAATAGCTTAATCAATTCCATCTACTGAAAAAAGTATGATACCAACAGTGGTCTATCTTCTAAGACTATCTAACTCTGTCAAAATATACAAGTATTCATCCAAATCTAAAAATAATTAAATATAAGCTGAACTATTAACCTAATATGATCTAAACAATCATGTTATAGTACATAGATCTCAGTTATCAATTCTTGACATACTTATTTATTTGGATACATATGCAGCCGCTTCCCAAGAGAATCCAGGTTATAAAACAGGGGGATAAAAATATCTATTTGTACAGTAGTCATAATTTGTTAACAGACTTTTTCAGTGAAAAATAACAAACTGTTATCCAGGTCAATCTATTTTAAATCGTGCTTATATCACCACTAGTGTTTACCACCAATTGTCCTCACATTAAACATACTTCCATCTGACAAGTACTCCATGATTATAATTATAGCCTACTGTAGCCTTTATAAATTAAAAAAGTAAAAAAAAAAAGTGTTCATGTGCTTATTCAAAAGTTCCAAGCATAATTTTATCACTTCAAACATGAAATGTACTCAGCTGAATTCAGCAAGATAATAGCTGAAGGCAAAAACACATTTGCCAGAAAAATATATGTATAAACATTATACTGACCAAAGGGTCATAAGCCACTGTTTAACTGTACAGTACTATAACATGGCTATATATCCCTGGGGTGGTACACTGATGCAATTTATTTAAACAGTGACAAATTGAAAGCAAATAAATAATAAATGCATAAATTGTCACACTGTAACTCCAGAGTTCAGCTATGGACTCCTTTACCTTGCAGTTTTCACTTATCATTATCCTCCTAGAATGTGTGTGTGTGTGTGTGTGTGTGTGTGTGTGTGTGTGTGTGTGTGTGTGTGTGTGTGTGTGTGTGAGAGAGAGAGAGAGAGAGAGCTGTTTGAGATGAAAAGATGGGATAGTATCAGCAAAGAAAAACGAATGAATAGCTTTCAAGGTCTTCCTGGAACTTTACACACTCCCCCCCCACTCCAACATCCCCCCCCCCCCCCCCCCCCCCTCCCCCCAGGGCCATTTCACTCAGGCTTTGTGAGCTGGAGCTTTAGCTGTATGGGCTGAAGGGACTAATGTGTGCTGGTGAAATCCAGTGATAAACATGCTGCATTCGCTGGGTACAAACACAGTAGATGTCCTTGACTACAGGAGTTCAGGAGCAACTTACGTTTCTGTATCACCAATTCAAAGCTTCATCACACAGAGTGATGTGGTACAGAGACATAGCTTACTGCCTTATAAAAGACTTTAATTAGTTCAATTTGTGCACATTGCATTCCATGGTTATGTTTATTCCCAATTCACTCAGGATTTCAGGTGTAGTCAATACATAATTCACAGAACGCATCCCAGAACTTTTTAATAGCACAACACATCACTCCAGTTTGATAACAGCTGTGAGAGAGACGTTCAGTGAGGAGCGTGCACATGGTTTCATCATTCCTGTCATTTTATCACAAAAAGATGACGTGTTACAAAATCAACCAAGTGGACAGTCATGCCATCACTACCCAAATTAACATGAACACTTCTTATCACAGGCTCCATTAAAATCTCCCTTTAACAGCACTGAGACTGTGTTGAATTGGCAGGTAAATATAAGTGGCTGAAAAAAACACATAGATGCCGACATTTGATGAATGCGATGTCCATGGTCAAGAGTTGACTTGACAATTCTGAGAGCATGTCAAACTCACTCAGTTAGGGGTATAGCCGCAGTTCAATCCTGAATGTCTTCTCCTCCAATATTTGGCTTTCCAGTGAAATCCAGAGCAGAGCTAGGGCCACCGCCCCGTCAATCTGAAAGGATTTCATGGAGTCTGACGGCAGATTCCAGCCTAATCAAGGCCTTATTACTGTACCAAACGCACAAATCTTCCCCAGCAATTCCCCCGGCCACTCAGCTGGCACATGTTTCTCATTTCTTTGGCGCTCTCTCTTCCTCTCCCCCTCTCACCTGTCTCCTCTCTTCCTCCAGCAGCATGGCGACGGGGAGGCAGAAAGGAACGCAATCGTGTCAGAAGAGATTTTCAGGAAACCTTGACAGGATGGATGGCTCTCCATTAAGGTAATGAGGCCCCAGGAATGGCCACGCGGCTCCCTCATTTAGGCCATCTCAACCCTGCCGTCTTCTCATGAGGGTACCCCCTCTGCTCCATAATGGCCTACTCAGTCTTGCTTTTCTACCTCTTTTTCTCTTGCCCTCACTCCTGCCTTCCTTGAACGCTACAAGCTAGGGTGGGGGGTGAGGGGTGGGGGGTGGAGGGGGTGAGATTGGAGGTAGGATGTCACAGGGGAATTTATTGCATGAATTCTAATCTCGAACATATATAGAAACAACCAAGCAGGGCCCGAAGATGAAGCTAGGGATTGCATCAGAGCCAAGCCATGTACAGGGCTGAGCTCTCTCCCAGAGGGGTCTTAAAGGTGACCTCACTATCATATTTGTGAAGTGTTCATTTACTATTCCTCAAGCTTGGCTCCCTCTGTTTCACCCCAACAGTTATCTGCATTATTACTCAATCACAACACAATTCCTGTCATTCCTCACCTGAAACACACCTGTTGAAATGATAGTGTTCCTCTGTACGCGTAGAGAACAACTGGCAATGCTGGGGGCAGAAATATCTAATCTAGAATTAATGGCATGTCAACCGGGAAAATCGGGGAACACCATGAATGTTTACAACTGCATGTTGTGCATTACTCTGCACATCTTTTAGGTTATGTCGTTATATATTCCAAAGCATCGTGGTCAATGTGTGGTCATTATTTTTGTATAATGGCTCCTGATTAACGACAGCTGTTTCACACCTAATCATATCACACTGCAGGAAATGTAGTTCTCAGGTTGCGCCAGGGTCTTTATCACCCTGCTGGGGCTTGAGCTTGGAGCCTTGTCAACGGTTTGTTTGCTGCACATTATCCTTTACATAACACGCTTTAGAACAACAGTGTGGCCCTAGGAGGGCAGTTGGTGGTGATTCATTGGGTTTAGCCTTACAAAAATCTTGCACTCTTGACTTGGTAAAGAAAGGCAAAACTATGTTCCCAATAATAATGTTACTTCCCAGTCCACAAATAACTTCACTTGTGCTGACACATCTGTTGACAGTTATATGGTTTAATGGTGGTTTAGGGAGGCTGATACCAAATGGCTTATTTGTGTGAAGTCACACTGCGCAGCTTTAATGATGGAGTCGCCGTTGCACAGCAACCATTATGACACGGCAACCATTATGACACGGCAACCATTATGACACGGCCACTCTGCCACCCACCGTCCAGCACAGCCACCAATGACAGACGTCTGCAGAAGACAGCAGGAAACAGAGTGAGGATTAAAGCTCACATGGGCTGACCAGTCTAAAGCATTTAAGAAAGTGGAAAAAAAATCACGGCATGAGGCCAGTGATGAAACTGTATTCTACATCTTTTGTTGATGCTTCCTGAATGTGCAAGCTGCTACCATGGCTTGGATCAGCTGGTTGTGCTCTGAGAACTACTGCAGTGTGGATTGATCTGTTTTGGTGTGTGTGTGTGTGTGTGTGTGTGTGTGTGTGTGTGGTAGCAGTGGTTGGCTGTGGTGGCAAGAGTTCAAATGCTATTGATTTCTTAGGGGCTGACGGCACTGAGACACTGGAAGAGTTGCTAGGTCAGCACTATACGCTATAACAGCACGATCTTCTCAGAGCACAACTCAGAAACACAGCTCAGCTTGACGCTTTATTAAGTTTGAGTTTTAGCTACCGCGGCAAATAATGCATTATATAGTGAATTTTAAATATTAAATGGAATGAATAGCAAGAGCTTTGAATCTCTGAAAATCTGACAAAAGCTGCATAATTCAAAGAAGATTCTATACAGAAAGAAGCACATCACGTATAGCATGTGCTAAATTCCTGACATGACTAGTCCTGAAATAACATTTTCCAGAAAAAAATAAATCAAATGGATCCAATCCAACTAGATATATAACCAGTTCAGAACATAGATAGAACACATCTTCCAACCTTCTAAAACCGTAGTCACAGAGCACTGACGAATGTGTCAGCAGGCCAGGAAGAGATCACCCCCACTCACGTGATGGACATGCAGTAGGATCACCCCACTCACGTGATGGACATGCAGTAGGATCACCCCCACTCACGTGATGGACATGCAGTAGGATCACCCCCACTCACGTGATGGACAAGCAGTAGAATCACCCCACTCACGTGATGGACATGCAGTAGGATCACCCCACTCACGTGATGGACATGCAGTAGGATCACCCCCACTCACGTGATGGACATACAGTAGGATCACCCCACTCTCGTGATGGACACGCAGTAGGATCACCCCCACTCACGTGATGGACAAGCAGTAGGATCACCCCCACTCACGTGATGGACATACAGTAGGATCACCCCCACTCACGTGATGGACATGCAGTAGGATCACCCCACTCACGTGATGGACATGCAGTAGGATCACCCCCACTCACGTGATGGACATACAGTAGGATCACCCCACTCACGTGAAGGACATGCAGTAGGATCACCCCCACTCACGTGATGGACATACAGTAGGATCACCCCCACTCACGTGATGGACACGCAGTAGAATCACCCCACTCACGTGATGGACATGCAGTAGGATCACCCCACTCACGTGATGGACATGCAGTAGGATCACCCCCACTCACGTGATGGACATGCAGTAGGATCACCCCCACTCACGTGATGGACACGCAGTAGAATCACCCCACTCACGTGATGGACATGCAGTAGGATCACCCCACTCACGTGATGGACATGCAGTAGGATCACCCCCACTCACGTGATGGACATACAGTAGGATCACCCCACTCACGTGATGGACACGCAGTAGGATCACCCCACTCACGTGATGGACACGCAGTAGGATCACCCCCACTCACGTGATGGACACGCAGTAGGATCACCCTACTCACGTGATGGACATACAGTAGGATCACCCCACTCACGTGATGGACACGCAGTAGGATCACCCCCACTCACGTGATGGACACGCAGTAGGATCACCCTACTCACGTGATGGACATGCAGTAGGATCACCCGCACTCACGTAATGGACATACAGTAGGATCACCCCACTCACGTGATGGACACGCAGTAGGATCACCCCACTCACGTGATGGACACGCAGTAGGATCACCCCCACTCACGTGATGGACATACAGTAGGATCACCCCCACTCACGTGATGGACATGCAGTAGGATCACCCCACTCACGTGATGGACATGCAGTAGGATCACCCCCACTCACGTGATGGACATACAGTAGGATCACCCCACTCACGTGAAGGACATGCAGTAGGATCACCCCCACTCACGTGATGGACATACAGTAGGATCACCCCCACTCACGTGATGGACATACAGTAGGATCACCCCCACTCACGTGATGGACATGCAGTAGGATCACCCCCACTCACGTGATGGACATGCAGTAGGATCACCCCACTCACGTGATGGACATACAGTAGGATCACCCCCACTCACGTGATGGACATGCAGTAGGATCACCCCCACTCACGTGATGGACATGCAGTAGGATCACCCCCACTCACGTGATGGACACGCAGTAGGATCACCCCCACTCACGTGATGGACACGCAGTAGGATCACCCCCACTCACGTGATGGACACGCAGTAGGATCACCCCACTCACGTGATGGACATGCAGTAGGATCACCCCCACTCACGTGATGGACATACAGTAGGATCACCCCCACTCACGTGATGGACATACAGTAGGATCACCCCACTCACGTGATGGACATGCAGTAGGACTCTGGTTATCATTTATTTCCTAAACTGGTCTGTGCAACCTACTGAACCAGGAATATATCAAGGAACAGGTTTGAGTGGCAAAAAACAGTAGAGGGGGGGGGGGGCAGTAGGGCACGTGTTGGGGGCAGTAGGGCACATGTTGGGGCAGTAGGGCACATGTTGGGGCTGTAGGGCACATGTTGGGGCAGTAGGGCACATGTTGGGGCTGTAGGGCACATGTTGGGGCAGTAGGGCACATGTTGGGGGCAGTAGGGCACATGTTGGGGCAGTAAGGCACGTGTTGGGGCAGTAGGACACATGTTGGGGGCTGTAGGGCACATGTTGGGGCAGTAGGACACATGTTGGGGCAGTAGGGCACATGTTGGGGGCAGTAGGACACATGTTGGGGGCAGTAGGGCACATGTTGGGGGCAGTAGGGCATGTGTTGGGGGCAGTAGGGCACATGTTGGGGGCAGTAGGGCATGTGTTGGGGCAGTAGGGCACATGTTGGGGGCTGTAGGGCACATGTTGGGGCTGTAGGGCACATGTTGGGGGCTGTAGGGCACATGTTGGGGGCTGTAGGGCACGTGTTGGGGCAGTAGGGCACATGTTGGGGCAGTAGGGCACGTGTTGGGGCAGTAGGGCACATGTTGGGGTAGTAGGGCACATGTTGGGGGCAGTAGGGCACATGTTGGGGCAGTAGGGCACATGTTGGGGCTGTAGGGCACATGTTGGGGGCAGTAGGGCACATGTTGGGGCAGTAGGGCACATGTTGGTGCAGTAGGGCACATGTTGGTGCAGTAGGGCACGTGTTGGGGCTGTAGGGCACATGTTGGGGGCAGTAAGGCATGTGTTGGGGCAGTAGGGCACATGTTGGGGCAGTAGGGCACATGTTGGGGCAGTAGGGCACGTGTTGGGGCTGTAGGGCACATGTTGGGGGCAGTAAGGCATGTGTTGGGGCAGTAGGGCACATGTTGGGGGCAGTAGGGCATGTGTTGGGGCAGTAGGACACATGTTGGGGGCAGTAGGGCATGTGTTGGGGCAGTAGGACACATGTTGGGGGCAGTAGGGCACATGTTGGGGGCAGTAGG
Source organism: Brachyhypopomus gauderio (assembly GCF_052324685.1). Taxonomy (NCBI): domain Eukaryota; kingdom Metazoa; phylum Chordata; class Actinopteri; order Gymnotiformes; family Hypopomidae; genus Brachyhypopomus; species Brachyhypopomus gauderio. The sequence goes on from NW_027506906.1 coordinate 892,297, forward strand.
GCACATGTTGGTGCAGTAGGGCACATGTTGGTGCAGTAGGGCACGTGTTGGGGCTGTAGGGCACATTTTGGGGGCAGTAAGGCATGTGTTGGGGCAGTAGGGCACGTGTTGGGGGCTGTAGGGCACATGTTGGGGCAGTAGGACACATGTTGGGGCAGTAGGGCACATGTTGGGGGCAGTAGGGCATGTGTTGGGGCAGTAGGGCACATGTTGGGGCAGTAGGGCATGTGTGGTCTTTACTGTCAGCTTATCACATCGCTCAGGAGGACCAAACATTAAGAAGTAAATCTTCTTCCTGCAGAGATGAAAGAAATCCAACTTCCCATAACCAAAATAACCAGGTTCACAATTACTGAATCTGACTTTATCCTTTACTCTGTTGGTGCTTCATGTCCTCAGAGCAACTGCAGTGCAAAAAGTTCACCGCAGTTCCAAATGACCCTGGTCATCATTTATTTCCAAAAAATACCCTCCAGAAAGTGCTTCCAGACAAGCGAATCCACATTAACACACCACAAAAGCCTTTTCCCCTCCTGTCACGATCACTATCTAACCAGCTTGGAACCGGACCTTTGTCCCAGCTTTGGATAGTGCTTTGCATATTTACAGATGTCATGTTTCTCCTTGCACACTCCGTGTTGTAGACTGTGTAACATGCGGTATTGCTAATTACTCTACTGCACATTGTACTTGTCACAGTCAGGCCATGCATAGTAAATGGCTATTCATCCAGACTCAGTGTATACTCTTAGTGTATACTCTCAGACACTCTTAGTGTATACTTTCAGATACTCTGAAATACTCTCAGAGATCTCTGACTGTGTTGTCCTTTTGTATACATGGTTTGTCTGTCTGTGTAGGCATCACTTCCATGTCTGTTGTTTCTATTGGTTTATATTAGTAGAGTTTACTGCTAATCTACTAATCTAGTAGATGTGCACCAGTTTTGACAAAGTATACACATTTTTAAAGACAATTAGACATGAAATATCTCTGATCCTGTATATATACTTTAATATAAATATCTCTGACCCTGTCTTTAATGTCCAGGTTGCATAGGCAGTCTAGATATAAATGTAAAGTTAGATGTAAAGTTAATCACTAGATATATCACCAGAGTCTGGTCATTTGAATTTGTATAAGAAAAAAAAAACATTTCATTATTACAGTAACAAAAGTAGTCAATATAATCGTTCACACATCAGAACTGACAAATCAATAGATTCAATCAATTAAATCAAATCAATAGCTTAATAATTAAATCATTGCCTTAATAATTACTTTCTGTGAGAAGAAGCCTCTAGTGTATATTCACAACTAATTAAACCAATTCCACTGAGGTCTAGGAGCATAAATTGACTTTTTTGCATAATTTTTCTCAGAGGAAAAAATGAAAAACAATTTTCCAGGATGTAGAGCTGCTGATGAATTTGATATGTCATCCCCTAGTCCTCAAACACAGTATATATTACAAGCTAAAAAAAGGTGATATAAAAGGATTAAAAAGGATGAAAATCAAACAAGGTTCACCAACAACACATGAATCCCTAAAGTGCCTGTCACGGTGACAGCTCCGGACCCTTCCCTGTGGGCGTGTCATGACGTCGTCTGCGTGCTGTTATGTCCATGTTTGTACTTCCGTGGGTGTGGGTTGTTTGTGAGCGTGTTCGTTTGTTACACCTGTGCCTTGTCTCGAGGTCACGTGGGTCTGTGTAACTCACTTATTTAATGTGCGTTCGCGCAGTGTCGTGTGCTCGTCTTTGTCTAAGTTTCATGCCAGTGTGAGTGTCACTTTGTTGTGCTTGCGCCACCGCAGTGAAGCTACGTGTTCATTGTCAAAGTAAAGTTCGTGTTTGCACCTTCTGCTACGTGTCGTGTCCGTTCCTCCGCACGTCACAGTGCCCATATTTTCCCACAAAAAAACAATTTCTGAAACAATACAATCATTTGCTCCTAGCAGACCTCTTCATATCCTGACAAATACTGCTCGTTATTTGTCCTTTGTTCAACAAAAGGTCATTGCTAGGTCACCCAAACGGTTCAAATGACCCATTTAAATGATCTTAAGGCTAGTTGATATATGGCACGTTGTCATTTTTGTTTGTAGGTAGCTGTTAATGACTTTTAGCAGGCTAAAGAAGCTTTGGTGCAGATATATAACCTGTACTCATACCAGTGTGAGCAGAGCTGGATGGCAGCAGTGTATTGGCAAATCCATATGTCACATTTATATACATTATAAAGCATGTGAGTCAGAGTCATTAAAGGAACTATCTGACCAATTAATTACCAGTCTAACCTACTTTAACTTTGTAAAAGAGTAACTAACAAGTGCAATGGAAAGTTCAGGAAAAACATAAAGATGTTGTTAGTTAGATAATGCACAATCACCTTGAAATGTATAAAGTTGAATGTTACTTTTGGATTTACATGGAAAATGATGTAGAATGCATCATATAAACTTCTCCTAGACAGCTAAATGTGTTCAGGAGAGGCACAGCGTTTCTCACACAGGGTGCGCTTTTTAAATAGCAGAGATTTGATCTTAAATTTCTGTATGTCCTCCATATAAGTTAAGTATTCACCTCTCTTCAAGGTGTCAGAAGATACAGCGTCCCACACAGTTTGACAAATATAGCTGATCTAAGACTAGAGAGACGCATAAAATAATCTACTTTGTTCAGTGTCAGTCTTTGACATTTTACAATATGGCCTTTGGGCACCTTACTCAGTATCTATTACTATCAATTTTTAAAAAGTTATGATAGGACCAGTCTGTTCATATGAATATAAAAAGACTCTCTCTCTCTCTCTCTCTCTCTCTCTCTCTCTCTCTCTCTCTCTCTCTCTCTCTCTTTCCTCTGTGAAGGTCAGCCAACAAAAGTTAGAAAGGAAAAATGGTGGTCATCCACCCACATTGACTATCCATGAGGCTGAAATTTCTCATGTGAAGTTAAGAGCCTCTATGGAGCAGACGGCCCCCCTCTCACACGTGCACCTGTGAGATCTGCGCCAGCGTCCACCAGAGCATCTGTAACAGGAAGGAGTTGGCCTGAGTGCTGTCCTACTGCTGCATGGCCTGCCAAACACATCTCGCCTCACTCTGGCGCTGGCAGGACTGCACGTTTGGTGTGAGATGATTAAGTGGATGTGGTCTTGTCCAAGGCCACCTCTGTTTTCAAGTCAGATATCTTCTTTAATCATCATGCAAAACAGAAGAGATGGAACACAATCAATTGGGGAAGAAGAAGATGCAGTTGGACTCCTCCAATGTTACTGCAGTCTTGGCTCCAAACAGAGACCATGGAGGGGTTTAAAAAGTGGACTCGTTAATGGAGGTTTATCAGTGACAGCTTGATCAATATCCATTTACATTTTAAAGCAAATATAAAAGGCATTTTATTTAGTAAAAGAAAACACTTTGTGACTTTATCCATACCTACATACAGAGCTCTTTTATAAGTCAACATTAATATTCCACTAAATATTTAATAAATAGCACTTGAATCAGCATATTTTCATTGCGTGACATCTTGCCTAGTATCACTATAACATTCTGTTATATTGGAAGCTATACTAAATATTTATCTCCTAATACCAGCGCTGCATTTTCAAAGCGAATGATGGATTCCCCTGTCTGTGCCCACCTTGAAAAGCCCACCTCATGCATATTAAACACACTCTTCCAAACAATTTTTACATTTTGTCATATTCAATGATGCATGCCATCAAACATTCCAGAAGTATTTTCCCTTTACACTTGTGTGGCTCGCCGAGCTTTCCACCAGGGCTTTTATTACCAACAGCAAAGAACCTTCTATTTAGTGCAGAGTGAACACTGACACTTTTTTAAAGTAATGCAAACAGCAGAGCATCTTCCTTTTAACTGCGCACACGTTTATAGTGTGACTCGCCAAGAAAAGATGACACCCAGCAAAAATCAGCCTAACAGCATCTCAAGATAGAGAAGCTTACTGTGAAGGGCCTTAAATTAACACGACATAACGAAACGTTTAGTGGAGCAAATAAATAAAAGATAACTATCTAATCTAAACACGTTTATGCAATACGGAGAGTTAGTGGGCCTGAGGACGACTGAGAGATGTGTCGGCAGCCCTGCTGATGACGGCCACGTCTCTGAGACACTGCGAGGCGGGTTACTGTCCGGGCCTCATTAATTCCTCTGTCACCCGGCCGCGCCCTGACTGGGACGTTACAATGACCCGTCTGGAAAGGAGGTCATGCAAACCCATGAAAGCACCTGTGTGGGCCGCGGCGCGTGGGGCTCTGTCCTTGTGTGGCTCACACGCTCGTCTGGGTGTTTTGCATGCACGGTGGCTCTGGGCCACAGAACCCTCAGACGCTATGGGGGAACCGTCTCCCGAAAGCCTTCAACATGCCCGGTGGCTGAGAACGTCTGTGATAAAAACATACAGGTGTCATGAAGCATCTCAGCTTACCTGTGCATGTACAGATGGACTGCTCATGAAGGTCATATTATAACATGTTATCTACATTAGATTTAGCATTAACAGCATACTTACATGAATCATACTTAATTATATTCACAGTTTCTAGTTTTGGATTTTTTTAAATATAATAATTTCAGCGTCATAATGATAAAGGAAGAGAGTTTGACTGACTGGATATCATAATGTCTGTCAGTACACACAAGAGTTCATGCAGGTGCCTATTTTCAACAACAAAGGCTGCACCCTAAAATCTCCGCCCCTTTAGAGCCAAACGGCAGGATTCCTGGTGATTTTCAGCATTGAGAATCAATTAAGATAAAAAGCAGTTGGCAATAGTCTTTGCAGTTTCTTCAGATGAAAACGGTTTGTCACACTTAAGCTGAGGGAGGGGGGGGACAATGACACGAGTGCCAGTGCCCCCCAAGGTTGAGCTTCAGACCAAAGCCACGCGACAAAAAGCGATTTTCCAATGAAGCTTGTCAATATCGGCACTGGGTCCACTGGGTCCAACACAGACTACAAAACAGTGAGACCCACACAATGTGTAGTGACTCACCAAGGTGGTCTCCATATACTGTAGAGACATCTATATCTCCATATACTGTAGAGACATCTATATCTCCATATTCTGTAGAGACATCTATATCTCCATATACTGTAGAGACATCTATATCTCCATATACTGTAGAGACATCTATATCTCCATATTCTGTAGAGACATCTATATCTCCATATACTGTAGAGACATCTATATCTCCATATACTGTAGAGACATCTATATCTCCATATTCTGTAGAGACATCTATATCTCCATATACTGTAGAGACATCTATATCTCCATATTCTGTAGAGACATCTATATCTCCATATACTGTAGAGCAGGTATCACCAAATGGCGGACCGCGGTCCGGATCCGGACCCGAATGCCGTCCTGTCCGGACCCAATCACATTCCTGATTAAGTGGATACGGACCCAAATGCCAAAAAAATTTTAACGGGAGACTATATTTTAAACCGGAGAATTTATTTTCAGCAGACGAGTGTTACGTTCACCACCCATTTCGTTCGCCCCCCCCCCCCCCGCTCAACAACTTTCGTTCGCCACCGCAGACCCGGACCTAAGGTCTGAGCTATCTGCCAAAAATGGACCGCGGAAAGATTTAATTGATTACCCCTGCTGTAGAGACATCTATATCTCCATATACTGTAGAGACATGTATGTCTATATGACGTTGTCATAAGCAAATTCAATAACTGCGTGACAGGCATAAGTGGTTAGGTAATCAGCTGTCTTAATGTGTTTGAAATTAAAACAATTATTTGACAGTGGTACAGTAGCTGCCATACACTGTCATCAACTCCCATTTGTAATGACTAGTAAATTAACTGCCATGTCATTGTTATGTCAGAGGGTTGAAGGAAAGCGTTACTTATAATGCATTAAATTCAATCATGTTCTACAGACATGAAATTAAGGTACTGTGTCTTTAGACACAATGGCTGTGGACTGGTAAGTTCTGATGTATGATACCATATCAGGCCATATCAGGCCTGGTCTCCCTCTTCACATGTGTCTAAGTGTGCTCGTCAGGGGACAGATATTGATGATTATGATCAGTTTTATCCTAATTACAACTGGCATGCCCCACTTCCCTGTACTGGTAGATCACAGCATAAACCGTCTGTCCTGTGACATGAAAATAATTTTGATGAAGCACAGGGGGAGAGAGAAAGAGAGAGATAGAGAGAGAGAGAGAAAGAGAGAGAATAAGAGAGAGAGAGAGAGGGGAGTGGGAGAGATGGGGACGACTGCAGCAGGGTTCAGTGCTAACATCAGAGACAAACACAGGACATAATGGCAGGAAGCCACTATGAAAAGGTCCCTTATGTTTGTAATGCAATCTTGTAATTAGGGCCAAATTCCATTAACAGAAGCCTGTCTTCAGCAAAAATTCCGCTTCATTAGGAAGGCTAGAGACCTCACACATCTAGCACACGCACATAGCGAAATTCAAAACTCCAGTCCCCATTTCACTTTACCCATTTTGAAATACACAGAGCAGGGAGTAATTTGTTTATGTTTTTTTTCCCCACCAACAACCTAATTGTGATGCTAATGTTAGAGTAAAGGCCAAACTGACGAGGGATTGAGCAGCTAGAGACCAGCTAGTCCAGTACCTCCTCCCCAACAGAGCCACCATCACATCAGCTCGCCAGCACAAAGCTCAGCACAGCAGCAGGTCTGCGGCTCACAGACGCAATCGTGAGCGGGACCGTGAGGACGAGCTTGGAAGTGTGCTGACTTCGCCCTGCGGAGCAGGACATGGGGCCTGCTGCTCACCTCGCCCTGCGGAGCAGGACATGGGGCCTGCTGCTCACCCCGCCCTGCGGAGCAGGACATGGGCCTGCTGCTCACCTCGCCCTGCGGAGCAGGACATGGGGCCTGCTGCTCACCCCGCCCTGCGGAGCAGGACATGGGCCTGCTGCTCACCTCGCCCTGCGGAGCAGGACATGGGGCCTGCTGCTCACCTCGCCCCTTTCATTCATGGCTCCAGCACAGCACAGCTTAATAATTCAGGCACACTGTTACTGTAACTTCAGACGGTCCGAATGTGAGGCCCTTGTGACACAGCAGAGTGACACCGCTGTAGAAGAGAAGATTCTCTATACGCTCGACAGAAGAACAGGATACAAACACATGGAACAAATTCCTGAACTATTGCCACTGCCCTTCATGTCTCCCTCTCCCACCTGGACAATAAGGACTCTTACGTCAGGATACGGTTCACTGACTACAGTTCCTCCTTCAACACAGTCATCCCTCACAAACCCACAAACTTTCATCCCTCGGATTACATCCCACCCTCTCTGGCTGGCTTCTGAACTTGCTGACTGGCAGACCTCAGTCTGTCAGAACTGGAAACAGGACCTCAGCCAGTATTACCACCAACATTGGTGCCCCGCAGGGCTGTGTCCTCAGCCCCATTCTCTACACCCTGTACACCCACAACTGTGTCGCCTCCCCCCCCGACAACGTCATCCTGTTTATAAGTTTGCTGATATTTGGCATGTCACCCCAAATCCTCAACAATTTCTACAAGTGCATCATCGAGTCCGTCCTGACCAACAGCATTACTGTGTGGTACGGCAGCACTACTGCAAAGGACCGCAAACACCTTCAGAGTAAAAACAGCCACAAAAATCACAGGGATTAAACTGTGACTTTAAATAAAGTGTGCCTAAGCCAAGGATTACCATCTCGTCCTTCTCCACGTTATAAACGTCACATTAAACATATCACTAAGCAAATAAAACAGCAATACAGCAGTTACTTAGCACTATTAATCATTTGCTTTCTATAGAGAATTATTGTGAGATTTTACACCCCCCCCAAAAAAAAAAATGACATGGTTTAGTTTTAGTGGTTAAATGGTTCATTTTCTCAAATTACAAATACAAATACAATATGAAATAGCTGTTATATACAGCTAAATGCTAGCTTCAGGACATACATACATAACCTGACTAAATTAAATAAAATTAAAAAAACTACATTAACATAACCTGGCTCCATGTTAATTCACAGCTTTTTTATTTGTCAGTTTTGTTCCTTAGAAGATTGCCCTGGAAAGTCATTAGTAAAGCTTACTCCTACAAATATGAAATGCACTTGCATGGGCTCAAAACTGAAATAGCTAGCAATGAAATCAGTTGTTTCTCAACTCTGCATCTATTTGCAAGGTCAATACCTTTTTCAAAAGGGCAAATGTTCTATGTCTTGTTAACAGCTGCTGAAAAAATGTAAAATGTGTTTCTCTGAAACGCTGCCTAGGAGATGGCCTTACTGTCACTCAAGTGCTAAGCTTGGCACGGAACTTCTCTGCAAAAATGAGTTTACAAATGCATTTACATATGTTCACTTTTTATGCAGTGACGTGGGCGAGACTGAGCTCTCTCTGTTCTCTATGGGAAGTGTCCGGAGGCAGCGTTAACAAGATTTCCCATCTAACAATGCAATAAGAGCCATCAGAGAGCCAGGAGTTTTTCTGCTCCTACTCCACCTGGAGGAGAGTGCAGGCATATGACAGCACAGCAGCAAACGCAATTATCTTTGTGAATCTGAGCAAACAGGCCACAGCACTCCTCTAACCAGAGCCAGTCAGAACCTCACTAAAGCTCACTCTGGTTTACACTGACCACAGCCAGTCAGAACCTCACTAAAGCTCACTCTGGTTTACACTGACCACAGCCAGTCAGAACCTCACTAAAGCTCACTCTGGTTTACACTTGCATTTGCACCACCAAGATTAAATAGCCCATAATTTTTAATTTAAAAAGTGTGTGTGTGTGTGTGTGTGTGTGTGTGTGTGTATAGGACACACATATATATACACACACAAAAATGGTTCTAAAGTGATTGTGAATCAATAAAACAACCTCCTGCTGTCTTTGCATGTCGACCAAAGTTCAGACACATAAGTCTCCTAATTCATACGCAGGATTTGTGTACGCAGTCGGAATCCACACACACTGGAGTTTTCAGCTTGGGTGTAAGATTTCTCTCAGCTGCCCGGATCCCTTTTAACTAAGGGGACCATTAATTCAGGCACAACTGGCTTTAGTGGTGGCAAACAGCTAAGAAGAGCAATTAGCTTTAACATTCCCCTAAAGACCACAAGCATCTTTTTGCATGTCCATTCCCTCTTCTTTACTCCATAAAGAGGGTCACTGCACCACTGAGACAAATTACTGAGTCTTCTTAATTAAATTTGCACATTGATCAACTCCTTGTAATAAGTCTGGGATGTTGCTCTTTACAGTTTGTACTGCTGCAAACATTTACATTCAGTACACATAACCTCATGCTACAAGTCACTATTTCTTGTAGGGATGCCAGTCCTGAGGGGAATGAATGGTACAATGACTTCGGCCCTGGGCTGAGCGGCCCGGTGTCATGGCCCACCTCATGGACTCATCTTCAATCATGCATGAATGTAATCAAAGTTGACAAGCAAAATATGCCTCTGCTGATTTTAATGACAACTCCAAATTTATGTTGGATGGTTTCTGATGTAAATACAGAAGTACAGAGAACATAAGAGTGGGCTGAAATAAAACATTTCACACATTTTAAAATGAATAAAAGAGCTTAGATTTGCTGTTTGGTCCAACTCATTATAAACACTTAGAGAGAGGAGCTGAATTCCAATAGAAGTGCATGATAACAGACACTGTGTGTGTGTGTGTGTGTGTGTGTGTGTGTGTGTGTGTGTGTGTGTGTGTGTGTGTGTGTGTGTGTGTGTGTGTGTGTCCCTTGACACATTAAGTATAGCATTTTGACCCACAGTGCAAAGTCTTAAGGCACCCCTGCAGTGAAAAGGGCAGCCAGTTATCTGTATTCAATGTCAGGAGTGATCATGTGATCCGGCTGTGATCCACCACTCCACCAGCACACAAAGAGGGAGAGAAACAGACTCTACACACTCTCTAAACCCACAATAAATTCCACCAGCCAAAAAATCTATCTATCTATCTATCTATCTATCTATCTATCTATCTATCTATCTATCTATCTATCTATCTATCTATTTATTTATTTATCTATCTATCTGAATCAGAAATACTTTATTGATCCCAGGGGGGAAATTGCACTTATTACAGTAGCAAACCAAATGGGTATAAGCACTCCCAAGAAGTAAATTACAGCAAGAAAAATTTACTTAAAATTATCTAAAACTTTAAGGGCTTATAATACAATAACGAATAATAAAGTAAAGTATAATACAATAAATTATATTATAGAATAGAATAGAATAGAATAGAATATTACTGTACATGTGGGCGGTGTCATGTTATAATAGAGGAGTTGTAAAGTCTAATAGCCACTGGTAGGAAATATAATATAATATAATAAATATATATATATATATATATATATATATATATATATATATATATATATATATATATATATATATATATATATATATTTCCAACAACTCTTCCTCTTTGTAATTGCTTTCTATATTAATTTCAAAACTATATTACTGTAAGTTATAGTTATTCACACCAGAGTCCAAGAGTGACTGATTTTCAACTAATATGCTAAATTATTGTTCCAGGTCAAAAAGCAGCTTGTAGTTCAGAATGTCACCCATGGCTCCGTGACCATTCACCATGTAAATATAATTAATCATTCTTAGACTTTAGTGGTTTGTCTTTTCTTGAAGTCGCATGACTGCACATCTATCAGACATAGCCGGTACAGAAGACTATACTGTAAACAGCACCTCTCTTGGGATATTGTATATTATCTCCTAACATGACAAGAAACTGCTTGACAAGAGTTGTGCTTTATGCAGTGCAGAGGTCTGAGCTGCTGTGTGCTCTGCACTATCAGTGCTGTTGTCTTGTGGTGGTGAAGGGGGTCTAGTTCAGATTACAGGTCAAGGACTCCTGCACATGGCCGTACATTCAGGAGCACTTAGGAATTCAGGCCAACATCAAAACATTCTGTACTTAAAATTATGCATATTACCTCCCTGGCACAGGGATGTTGAATGTCAATAATGAAACAACAGCTACACATGCAACATAGTTATTGTTCTTACTAACACAGGGCTCTCAGAAACACAGCGTGGTCTGCCTCACACCACTGCTCTGAGTAATGGTCACCAATACAGATTAGCTGCTCTTAGTTTATTGTAAACAGAGTACTTTAATCCAAACAGGAAGTGCCACATGTAATATATGTAATATTGTTGGACTGCCTGAGTTGAAGTCGGCTATATTTGTTCGCCAAGAATGTGCTGAACCCTGTCGAGCAGGTGTTAGTCAGTCTTCAATTTACTGAGTTATTTAACAAGATCCTCTATCTCAGGAGTCTGAATAAAAGAGGCTTTGCACCTCAGCAGACATGAAGCCTGTTAGGTGCGTATACACCAGGACAGCTGCAGTCATCATCATGTATATTCTAGCATGCCTGCAAGCACATATGTTTTCAATATGACTTAATCAGACTCCATTTTCAAAGGAGCTGCAGTAGTTTCCGTGGGCTAATGGCTGCGCCTGTGGCAGTAAATCCCATTAGAATGGGAGATCTGCGCATTAAAGTTCTGAGTTATGGCGCTTCGTACTTAATCAAGATTTTGCATGTAGATTACGTGTCTCTTATAGTGTTCGCGTCTGATGAAGACATGCATATTCATATGCACTATTCCCAAAGCTCTAACAGAGACAGACACATCGGATTCCAGTCTGGTGACAGACGGGCAGACAGTGACAGAGAGAGAAAGAGAAAGAGAGAGAGAGAGAGAGAGAGAGAGAGAGAGCAAGCGTGAGCGGAGGAGAGTTGATCAGGATCACCAGTGCAAGCTCAGGTTAGATCAGAGCTTAAGACCTCATACTGCTCCTCTAGGGAGTGCTCAATTCATCTCTCCACTGTGCTCAATATCTGTCAACCCCAGCTTCTCATTGATTATCAGTTCTCTGGTAGGGGTGGAGGGGTGGGGGGCACAATGTGCAGACAGAGCTTTTGTATCAGACAAACGTGCTGCTGTCTAAACCTACTTTAAGGCATTAAAGTCTTAATTATTGAGACCTCGATACATCAGAGGAAACTTAGCTTGTCATCAGAGCCGGCACAATTGGAGTGGATTTAGCACTAGTCCAACAGAGAAGTTTAAACTGGTTCTCATTAGTTAGGACTGTAGAGAGGTATATAACATAATAAAATTAATATAGTGGCATAAGTTAAAAGGCTCAGCAGTCTGAGTTGATTTCATATTTGGTTGATGATAAACAGAAGAGAATAACTAATAACTTTATTATAACTAATAACTAGTAACTTTGACAGAGGGTTCATTATTGAAGCTCAGAAGGCAGAGGGCAATCACAAAGACGGCTAGTGTTTTAGCTGAAAGAGTGACCAATACATTTATATCTCTGAGGAATACACCAGTAAATAGGACATGGAATTGTCATCAAAAGACAACATTCAATGACCATGCCGTTTGTGCATTAATCAAATATGTAAGGAAAAACAGAAGACTGTGTGTTCTTCGGGTGACTGGCACTGTCAGTGATGGATGTCATCAGATTGTGTCACCTAAAACGGTCTGTCAGTAACCTCTGTATGTACAGAGATGTATTGCTGTACATTTTCAATGTTTAAACCCCTTATTACAAAGATAAATGTAAAATTCAGTGGTGCAAAGGGCAGAGGCACAAAAAAATAATATGGTCAGATATGTGACATGCCATCAGCCAGTCGGGGGAGTGCATGCATGGTGTACACTAAAGGAACAGGACAGGTCTGCATGCTTGAACCCATGCTTGGACGGCTGGAGGCTCTGAGATGCTCTTCAGTGTCTTGCAGGCACGGTGTGATCCTCTTGTCTCCTTCGAAGGGATCAATACAAAGTTATTCTGACTGATCACATTTATTCTATGATGAAACATTTCTATTCTGGTGGGAGTGGTGTCTTTGAACCTGACAATGGCTCCACGGTTAGGTGACTGGGTTCAAACAGAGAGATCAGTTCCGTCGGTCACTTATTCAGCTCTAGCGCTATGAATTATGGTCTGTCGCCTTTGATTAAGTTCCTTCAGCAATAACACTGAGCTGGATGAGGAAGGGCAGTTCTCCTGGGAGTAGATCTCTGCCTAGCAGAGTCCATTCTCACAATGAAAATGAATAAGCACACCGGGTATCAATTCCAGGAAGAGGCAGTAAATGGTCTGTCTAAACTCTAGAGGGCTGAGGGCACATCCTTTCTCTTCCACAGAGGTTTACTTGATTAAATAAAGACTCTGGTATTTAGAAGCTGTGTTTGTTTGTGCTAGCCTAGACATGCCCTATGCTGCTTGGTCCAGTAGTGTGGGAATTATGTAGAAGATGACAAGACTAAGTGGATAACGTCAACCCGCTGGACACACATTCAGTACATCAGACGTCCTAGAAGACATTTTGCGCAGAAGTTTATTTCCTACAGTGTTACATCAGGGAACCAAAGAATTGATGATTTTTGCACACACTTACATTTGAAGTGTCCAGAACCTGTGGTTATCTTGAGCTAGGTATATGCAGAAAGAACGAACATATTAACTGACTATAGTGGGTAATGCAAACGTGGACCTTGGTGAATGCAGAGATTTTCTATTCCTATTCTTAAGTGAGCTTAACTGTTTTGAAATGCTGTGCTGCCCCCTATCAGGTATGTTGGGTAGTGTAGCTAAACTACGGGAATGTAGGCTAATGCGGTGAACTATATCATATGACTCTGTTTCTCCTGAATTCAGTGCACAACAACAATCAATATGAGAGATTCCAAGATACCAAGACACGTCAGACATTGCAGGCATCAGCTGCAAGGATGGTAATATGTACAATTATTTTCAGTGCACTGGCAAAATGTGCTCCGGTTGGGGCCAGGTAAGCCACCACTGTGAATTGATCTGTGCTATCATGGTGATGAACAACAGAAGCCAAAACCTCATTAAACAAATGCCAAGAGCTGCAGCCATGAAGCGTTCCTGTCTGCCTGACGCGAAACAGGATCAGCCCAAACTATTATTATTGCAATGGGTGCCGAGTGAGAAAGAGAACAGAAGATATCTGCACACATAATGCAATGAGTTTACAATGTAAATTTAGACTTTACAAAAGTAAAATATATGAGGATATCAGCAATATATATCATATTCAAAGTTAGACAAAATACATTTAATTACAGATTGAACAATCTCCGAAACATTAACATACCCTCATCATTTCTAGCATCCTCTAACATCTAACATTTGATCCTGACAGTAAACCACACTTCTGGTCTTGAAGCAAGAGGAAAATGGAAGCAGATGTTTGTGTACTAAACCACCTACGCACGGTTTGTTGGACAGAACAGCTTTGGAACAAGACAAGATAGTATTAATATGACACGTATGTATAAATGAAGGATACAAAATACAAAATATTTCACTTAACAATCAGAGAAGAGCTTAGTCCCAACATACAGTAGGAACTGTCATATCTGGTGTTTGTGTTACACTGGTGTTTGTGTCACACTGGTGTGTCATCACTTGTGTTTGTGTCACACTGGTTTGTCATCACTGGTGTTTGTGTCACACTGGTGTTTGTGTCACACTGGTGTGTCATCACTGGTGTTTGTGTCACACTGGTGTTTGTGTCACACTGGTGTGTCATCAATGGTGTTTGTGTCACACTGGTGTGTCATCAATGCTGTTTGTGTCACACTGGTGTGTCATCACTGGTGTTTGTGTCACACTGCTGTGTCATCATTGGTGTTTGTGTCACACTGGTGTGTTATCACTGGTGTTTGTGTCATCACTGTTGTTTGTGTCACACTGGTGTTTGTGTCACACTGGTGTGTCATCAATGGTGTTTGTGTCACACTGGTGTGTTATCACTGGTGTTTGTGTCATCACTGTTGTTTGTGTCACACTGGTGTGTTATCAATAGTGTTTGTGTCACACTGGTGTGTTATCACTGGTGTTTGTGTTACACTGGTGTGTCATCAATGGTGTTTGTGTCACACTGGTGTGTTATCACTGGTGTTTGTGTCACACTGGTGTGTCATCAATGGTGTTTGTGTCACACTGGTGTGTTATCACTGGTGTTTGTGTCACACTGCTGTGTCATCACTGGTGTTTGTGTCACACTGCTGTGTCATCACTGGTGTTTGTGTCACACTGGTGTTTGTGTCACACTGCTGTATCATCACTGGTGTTTGTGTCACACTGGTGTTTGTGTCACACTGCTGTGTCATCACTGGTGTTTGTGTCACACTGGTGTTTGTGTCACACTGCTGTGTTATCACTGGGGTTTGTGTCACACTGCTGTGTCATCACTGGTGTTTGTGTCACACTGGTGTTTGTGTCACATTGGTGTTTGTGTCACACTGCTGTGTTATCACTGGTGTTTGTGTCACACTGCTGTGTTATCACTGGTGTTTGTGTCACACTGCTGTGTCATCACTGGTGTTTGTGTCACACTGGTGTGTCATGGTTTCATTCTTCATGGCTTCATGGCAATTGCAGAAACAATGACGACTCATCCTTCACTGGAAATAAGGGGCTAAATGGGAATTTTATGCTTTTTGTTTCCTCTCTACCTGGCTGAATGTCACTATGTTAAAACTCTTTAGAGTGGATCGGTGCCGTCACACGGCACGGAATTTCCTGAGCAGACAGAACCAGCAGCCGTGGGGAAGAGGGGCTGGTGTAGAATACCTGAAGTAAAGGTAAGAGTGATGGTTCACGTTTGGCACTTGTAATGGGGCTGCTCTCCTTAGGAAAAAACTCAAATGTATCATTAGTCAGAATCAGTAAGACTGAAAGATATGAGTTCATGCTGAACTTTTGGCAAACGCAGGTAGGTCTTGTTGCCATAGAGTCTGACGGACAAATGTTATGTGGGCAGTGTTTCAGTACTGTATCTCTAAGAGCTGCTCATGATGGACTCTTCTCACAACTCATAGCAGAAATAGTGGTTCTGAGAGGAAAGATATAGAAAAGAGTGAAGACAGAGGGAGAAGAAGAAGTTCACCCAGACCACTTTCCCTGTCCACTACGTCTGTGCCATGTCAAGACAGGGAGAGAAGAGGCAGCTTCATCTTATCAGAGTAAAAGCAGGCAGACAAAGAAAGAGAATTGAGATATACTGTGTTTGTATTCCAGTCATGGCTGGCACTGGCTTGTTAAGAGATCAGCAAAGAGAAAAGAAATGTATAATGGAGAGAACATCTCAACTAAGCTGAAAGAATGTGCAAGAAAGACAGAGAGAGAGAGCAGGGGAAACAGAGTGGGAGAAGGAGATAGACAGAAAGAAAAGTGACAGAGAGTAACTGTATAGCCCATTTGCTTAAGGCACCCAGGCATCTTAAGACGGTGCTGTCACTACAGCGGCTCCTTTATAGACTCAAATCATTGTCACAGCAATGTCTGACCTACCACTGCCAGTCCCAGCACAGAGAGCTGCACAGCTAAGTGATTGCTTGCACACACAGCAAACATTAATCACACCAACTCTCGTCAACTCACACTGGAGGAAATAGTGGGAAAATAGAGAGAAAAGGACAGAGAGAGAGAGCAGGAATCTGACTTTAAAAAACCCTTTATTTAAATGTTGCTCAAAAGTTAATTAAAATTGCGCAAATTATTTACAGACAAATTGATGCAGAGAAGTAGGGAGACATACAGAGGAGACAGGTGAGAGAGAGAGAGAGAGAGAGAGGGAGAGAGAGAGAAAGAGAGAGGGGAGAGGGAAAGAGAGAGAGAGGGAGAGAAAGAGAAGGGGGAGATAGAGAGAGAGAGAGAGAGGGCGGGCTAGGTTCAGAAAGGTATTGGGAGTGGGAGTAAGAGAAGAGTGAAGGTGCTGTAAGCAATGCTAATGTCTAGCCTTTAAACTACAGTCAAGCTGAAGCAGTGATCAAGGGACACGGTAGAAGGACCTGCAGTGAACCCAGACACAAGCAGCAGCCCACGCAGCGGCTAGCGTCACACACTACCACAACACGTCAAACACGCTCCTGGTGCACACTAACACACACCATGACTAATTATTCCCAGTACATTATCAGCACCTCATTTCCAGATATGTGGTTGGTAGAGTTTAATCAAACATAGATGGAATCGGATTAGAGGTGTGAATCAAGACTACATGGAGACAGCCTGATTTGTGTTATGGAACATATTGATTGCAATTACTGAGAGTTTCCAGGAACACTTTGAGCCGACAGCAAGCTCCGATATCCCACAAATAAGATCAACCATCGTAAAATATCTGCTAGGCACAAATATAAAAACCAGACACAGCTGAACTGCAGCACTGCAGCTCCACTAATGTCTCTTACATGGGAGTTTTACACTTGTATGTAATGATTTGAATGTCAGAAGTGTAAAGATGCTTAAATAAGATGTTTAAGTATGTTTTCTCACTCGTGTGTGTGGAATCTGACTGCTGATCAATATAACGTGGAAGGGTATGGATGAGAAACACAACTCCCCAGTGGTTTGTCATTGAGGGATACAGAATTTGCCCCTGCTAGAGGTTAAGGTTTAATCCCTGTTTTACTGCTTCCTGTGTTTCAGACCTTGCCAGAGAACATTCAATTGCTTCATAAATAATAAAACAAATATGATTCTCACACTGTTTTCTAAACAAGAACTGGACTTGACAAAAAGAGAGTTCATGTGATAAACTATAGTAGCTAATAGATAAACTACCACTTTCTTTTCAATCT
Organism: Brachyhypopomus gauderio; assembly: GCF_052324685.1. Taxonomy (NCBI): domain Eukaryota; kingdom Metazoa; phylum Chordata; class Actinopteri; order Gymnotiformes; family Hypopomidae; genus Brachyhypopomus; species Brachyhypopomus gauderio. The sequence goes on from NW_027506906.1 coordinate 910,028, forward strand.
CTTTTAGAATTGACTGCGTTCACACAGGAGATACTGTAACCCTAGCTCCAGCAGTGCACTCCCAAGCCCTGCTTACCCAACAATGACATTTTTGGTTGTTCATTTACACGATTTAATGTTGTGTTCTTTGTGTTTATTGCACTAATGATGATGTGTGTGCAGTGTTGAGTAGTTTCAGAGTTCTTATGTGTATTTGTGGTGTTATTCTCCCACTCACCTCGAACATAAATAAAAGCTTGTTTCCCTCTTTTTCCCATCTCACCCATGCTACAATACTACTTTATGTTGTCATTATTACTGTAAACCCTTTCACTCAACCACACAAAGGAGTAAATTGAGTATGTCAGGGAAATAACTAACAAAGCATTCTTTATGAACAACTTGATTTATAAACAAACTCTCTGCTTTTAACTGCTTGCATACTATGGTTTTTTTTAGCTCAATGCAAAGGAGGAGTAAGAGAGTAATGAGACTTACATTTTTTGGATATTTTTCATAGTTAGAGTACATTGAAATCCACATCATTGTCTTTTGATTAACTGTTTATTATCATGAAAGGTCAGTACTGTTGTTAGTTAGTGACTCACCACTAAACAAATGCTGTCTCTTTATTCTCCATTTGTATTGCCAGGTTTGATAATATTCCCTGAACCGATATTATTTGATTTTTAAATTGGAAGATTTCTCAGAATGCAAGGCAATAGACTTTATTCGAAATTGATACTCTACGTTTTACTGAATATGTAACTAAGCAGGTGAAACATGTTTCATACTTTCCTGGAGTCGGCATGCTAATGTCTTTGTTACTGTTAAATACTGCAGCCTGAAGAAAATGACCAATCTCCAGAACATCATCTCTCATTTCAGAACCTTTATAGGTGCCCTGTATCCAAGCCCAATATCACTCATTTGCTCAGAACCACCTGCTAGTCGGTATTTGTAGAATAAAAAAGTAATTGACTTTATAAATGGAGTGAATAAAGTAATGCTTCTTTGTGAAACTGAAGTTTAAAATAATACAGTGTACAAATTTGACACAGTGTATTTACTGACTCAAATGATCAGTAATGAGCAGTAATCAGCAATGCCTTGTTTCTCTTACCTCAGGAACATAACACTAATTAATCCTTTATTCACACTTCATGATGCTGCTCCAGCAAATTCTTTCTGGAAAAGAAGTTCCAGAGAACTGAACGTCGAGTATTGTGCCGGCTGTAGAGCAGACCTGTTCAGCCTCTCTGATGGCTCCGATGCCTTTAGTGTAGCTGAGTCCAGTCCCAATGGTGAGTGTGGAATCTCCATATTTCCATTATTACACAGCTGCTACTGACAGTTCTTCAATCATCCCCTGTAGACTCTACGAGGCTGCTTGTTTGCTGTCCTTTACACAGTGAAAGCTCAATGCCATACCGGCATCTAACTAACAGAGATATAAAGTTGCAAAAAAGTGACAAAAAAGTATATCAGGACATCAAAGAAAGGCAGATAGAGAGAGGCATAACCAGATCAGAAAACAGTGTGTGTATATAATTGTAACAAAAAAATTCTAAATTTACGTTATTACCATAATTAACAAATAGCTGGTTTGGGGTGTAAAGGCAGCTGCATATTTGTCTAAAATGAATGTGTACTTGGACCCTTCCCTCTGTTACTGGTTAGGTAATTAGCTTAGCACTTATTTGGACTAAAGTCTATGGTGAGCCAAGATCTTTCTCCAGTCTCTCAAGCTTCCAGGATTTTAGCTCCAACTGTCCAGACAACCCACAGCCACTGACGCTTCTCTCATTCCTCTACAGACCAAAACATCCATGCAGCTGGGGACACGCGAACAAAAGCAGCCTGTACAGCACTTCCATTTTAATGAGCCCGCAGAGCAACTCTGCAGCAAACAGGGGATGCTAATGGCTGGCCGAGAAGATGAGAAAAAACGAGGGAAATTTTTAAAAGCAAGATGGTTTGGACAAGATTGATCCATCCAAAATTGTTAGATTAAGCTTCCTAAAACTCCAAAAAAGTTTTAGATTACAAAAGAAGCTAAATATATGTCTAGCCTTGTGCATATTCCAACATCAAATGTAAGGACTTTACAAGCATAGGATCTCCAAAACAAAACACTGCTATCATATTATGCACAAAATCATGAGAATACGGCTTGTGTGATGTGGCGTTAAGAACCTATTTGCATAACCTCTGTTTCCAAGAGCCACTGACAACATGAAAAGGACAGAGAACACCTGGCATCTCGCTTGGCTATGTGGTATTGTATGTTAATAAAAATGTATTTGAAACATTAGATGTTTCACCTTTCACAATCTCATGTAATCATAAAGGTTACACAAGTAATATACACAAGTAATATTCAAGATCATACTTGTAGTAAGCAAATACCAAGAGGTGCTGTTTCTTCCAGACGTTCACAACATTTCAAGAATTTTTAAGGATGATGGGAAACATATCGTGTCAGCCTTCATTCCTGTAAGATGCTTAATAAGTGAGATATGTCAATTATACTGATGCAACACTATGACACTGTTTTATTTCACTGCATATAGCTATGCTGATATTGAACATCTTCCTGCTAGTCAGGAGGGCAATTCATGTTCAGTTCATATATGATAAAGCCAGTGTGCTCTGATACTACATTTACTTGACTGATTGACCCATATTTTCCAATACCCCCAGTCTCAGATCTACAGTTACCATTCCTGGGTCTACATGTACTCGGCCAGGGGAGGAGAGGGGTGAAGAACAGGAGAGGAGACATGGAACGCCACCCATTAAAGGCAAATAACAGACGTAAAAGACTATAGTAAAACAATGTATTTTTTCCCCAGAGAGGGCATTTAAGCTAATGAAGCTATGCTTCCATGCACTGAGAATCAATGGCTGTGTCCCAGATGTCAGTTATGAGTATTTATTTCTGAACCTCCCCTACTGTCTCTCCCCCTCAGCCCTCAGCTGGAGAACCTGTCAGTCGGCCTTCCTCCAGAAACACAGAACATGGCAGCCATCAGACTGAATCAAACAGTCCCCCAACTGAAGGAGGAAGGGGAACTCTAGTAAGGTCTTTATTCTCTCTTCTGTCGGGAACCCCAGGATAGCTGCCCAAAAAAGAAAAGTAGGAAAGTCATGGACTTGTGAACTGACTGTATAGTTTGCAGGACATAAATACCTGTGAATACACGTTCTTCTACAGTATGTAAAAAGTATTGGTGATGTGGGCTGTTTAAATAAAATAAACACTTTACGTATTAAATACACTTGAGTGATAAACATTTCATCTCTGCTGCCCCTTCACCCAGTTTTAATTATAAATATCCATCTGCATCTGAATTTGGGGTATGTTTAATATATTTGTGCTGGGAGAGTATTTGCATGCCTGTTTTTAGTGATAAGACTATTTACCCACTGGCTCAGTTATTCATTTTTGTTTGTGATTATTCGCATATTACGCAATACTCCACCCACTACGCATCCCTTCTTAAAAACAAAACTGGCTTTCTTTCTCCCTTGAAAAGCCGAGTGAAGCATCACACATGCAGAAAGATCAGTTCCCACATAGATAACCTCTTGGGTGTGTGTTGCTTTTCTTCCCTAATTACTTGTAGATTTATATAAAATTAGCTTGAGGTATCGGGTCCAATGTTGTGAAGTTTCAGTTACTATACATGAAAATGCAGATGTGTCTCCCATGACAACATGCATTGCTTTTGGGTTCTGTGTCAGTTCCTGTTTGGGGGAGGGTGTCACATGGGGAGCCTGTAATTACATTCCCATCACACGCTGGCCCCACGGCTCTGCCTTACTATCGCGCTAATGTACGTGGGCCTTCCTGTTTGCTTTAAAATGGATTTGCACTGCATTAGTTGATGAGAAGCGTAAATTACATTAGTGTTCACAATGTGATCTTAATGTCACTCTTTCAGGTATTGCCCCCTAAGGCACTGTATATGCACGTAGTGTCCCTGTTTTCAGAAAACAGGATATGAATGAAGCAAAACACACCACCATCTCCATCAGAGATGAACCTATATGAACCTATATAAAACACTGCTTTCAAGCCAGCATTCACCACATCGTAAGTAACTACACAGTGCTAGAGATTCCACAGTTAACAGATTGTATAGCTTTCTACAGAGTGTGTCACCTTTAAGAGACACGAAATGCAACTAGAGTCTCTGCCTATCAGCATCAAGGCCAGCGAGCCTCTCGAAGGCAGTGAGGTACAAGTGGAGAACATTTCAGCCCACACAACTATCACTTCAAGTTGGATTCATGATCTTCCAATAGTGCCAAGGTGGAACTTGAAAACAAAAGTAATAAGAACGTCCAGCCCAAGAAAGTGTGCTTAGACAAAAGACTCTTACAAAACTTTTAATCGGTCAGAACATGAACTCATTCCTGAACATGACTTAAAACCTTTAAACCTTTAACCACAATTATTATACTTTGCTTTGCTTATACAGCTTTATATCAAAGTTTATTTTAGATAATTATATACACACACACAACAAACATGAAGAGAATTTAATGACAAGACAATAGTGCTAATGGAAGGCTAACAAATATCAGAAACTAGGAATCTGCGTGACGTGAATATGTAGTATAACACATAAGGATGTATTATAACACGTGAGGATGTAGTATAACAACTATCACTTCAAGTTGGATTCATGATCTTCCAATAGTGCCAAGGTGGAACTTGAAAACAAAAGTAATAAGAACGTACAGCCCAAGAAAGTGTGCTTAGACAAAAGACTCTTACAAAACTTTTAATCGGTCAGAACATGAACTCATTCCTGAACATGACTTAAAACCTTTAAACCTTTAACCACAATTATTATACTTTGCTTTGCTTATACAGCTTTATATCAAAGTTTATTTTAGATAATTATATACACACACACAACAAACATGAAGAGAATTTAATGACAAGACAATAGTGCTAATGGAAGGCTAACAAATATCAGAAACTAGGAATCTGCGTGACGTGAATATGTAGTATAACACATGAGGATGTATTATAACACGTGAGGATGTAGTATAACACGTGAGGATGTAGTATAACACGTGAAGATGATGAGGATGTAGTATAACACATGAGGATGTATTATAACACATGAGGATGTAGTATAACACATGAGGATGTAGTATAACACGTGAGGATGTAGTATAACACATGAGGATGTAGTATAACACGTGAGGATGTAGTATAACACGTGAGGATGTAGTATAACACATGAAGATGTAGTATAACACATGAGGATGTAGTATAACACATGAGGATGTAGTATAACACATGAAGATGTTGTATAACACGTGAGGATGTATTATAACACGTGAGGATGTAGTATAACACATGAGGATGTAGTATAACACATGAGGATGTAGTATAACACATGAAGATGTAGTATAACACATGAGGATGTAGTAGAACACGTGAAGATGTAGTATAACACGTGAAGATGTAGTATAACACATGAGGATGTAGTATAACAAGTGAGGATGTATTATAACACATGAGGATGTAGTATAACACGTGAAGATGTAGTATAACACGTGAGGATGTAGTATAACACATGAGGATGTAGTATAACACATGAAGATGTAGTATAACACATGAGGATGTAGTAGAACACGTGAAGATGTAGTATAACACATGAAGATGTAGTATAACACATGAGGATGTATTATAACACATGAGGATGTATTATAACACATGAGGATGTATTATAACACATGAGGATGTAGTATAACACATGAAGATGTAGTATAACACGTGAGGATGTAGTATAACACATGAAGATGTAGTATAACACATGAAGATGTAGTATAACACGTGAAGATGCTTGCGACCAGCAACGAATAACTGAAAACAAGGGGTATAAATACACAAGAGATAACAAGGGACTAACTGGAAACAGGTGATGCTAATAACAATGGACATGAGACAAAACAAGTAGGTGTGAACATGGAAACCGAAACACAACAGCACATGGAGTGAAAACAATGGTTTGACTGACATCTGGGGGCGGAGCCAGTTGTGACAATAATATGCTCTCTTGCCCAATAGTTCATGAACGTTTTGAATCAATGTTTCTAACCCTGGTCTTGTTAAGGACTTTCTCTCTCTTTTTAACTCTCTGATGCACAAATATGTCTAAATCATGTACATGCCTGACATGATATACTATGAATGGTTCACATAATGCATTTCTCTATGCTACTTCATATATGAAGTGCATGTGGTGTTATGGATATTCTTATGGATGTCATGAGGAGTGTTCTGTCATGTGTCAGTTCAGCTCCTCAGTGTTCGTATACTGTGAGTATAAAAATTATCAGTTCACAGCTGCATTGTTGCATCTTTCTGTATCTTTCATTGTTTGTTGATGATGAATGCAGCACATATACACAATTCATCCATTTACAGTGTACAAAAGGCTAAACACAATCAACTAGTTCTTAGGGGGAAAACACTTAAGCTGTGTTCTGTTGTCAGAGCACAGATGAATCTATTATATATTAAATAATTGTCTCACGGCCTGTGGAAATGTAAAAAAAATGGTTGAATGTGTTGGACCAAACACACATTCACACCCCCTGCAGACATCTTTATGATTAGAGAAATGCCACAATATTCTATTAGAGTGCATAAGCTAAACAGATTATTAGAACAGTCAACAGTATTCGGGAAACAGCTAAATTTAGTTAAACATTTTTGAGAGTAAACTCAATTGATTGAGAAATGAATTCAAGTACACAAATACTCTCTACCTGTCCTCAGGTAGCCAAGTGTGAGAAAGGAATATTAAGAAAAGGACTTTTAAGGAACACAATCAGGTATTTTAACAAGCTGCTCATGGTGAGAAAGTATATTGAATTTAATACATATAGAAATGCCAGTTGTTATACACTAGACATGCAATCACACCCTACCATGCATATCTCCAGTCAGATTCAATTAGTGACGATTCCTTAGATTTGAATGACCTGGAAGTGCACAGCAGGGAAAGAAGACGTGTTGTAGACACGTTCATATTCTTTACTATATGAAAGGCAGAATCTAGATCTGCACACTAAGGCTAAGAGGTTTGATACCAATCACCCTTGTTTTCAACCGTTTTAAATCTTGTGCCTTTTACATGTCATACAAGACATTCTATTCCTCCTCCCTTAGATTAAAGAAAGAATTTCTAGTTTGGGGGGGAAGGTAGGGTAGTAATTTGTCTAACTCTCTCTGCTGGACCCAGATCCACATCAGATAACCTTTCATCATTGCCTTTAATCTGCAGAAGTGGCAAAAAGAGCTACAGCCCCCAAATTACAGCTCTTTCTCTACTGCAATGACATTTGAGTCATGTGCAGTTTATATGGAGCAAGTGATGGCAGAGGGATTTCAATTAAAAGAAGAACATGAATTCCATTTCATTATTATCAAGAGCCAGGGGCACTTTCCACTGTTGCCGCTTTATCCTGCTGATGAAGGAGCAATACAAAAAGTTTAGGGGAAAATTGGCCTTCACACATCTGGATCATTCATGGCTACATGAAACAAACTAATCTCTTTGAACATGCATCTTCTAAACATTCTCAGTGAAATGCCCTTGAGACAGTAGAATAGAGTGGCTATCACCCCAGGAAGAAACCGAGGTTAAGTTTCTTGTTCAAAGGGCCTGTAATCCAGAAGCTCTCAGGGGCCAGGGCAAAATCCCAGAGTAGACAGTCAGGATGAAAACTGGAGTGTGAGAGCTGTCTCTCCTCCATCACTCCATCACTCCGCAGTCTCCCCCTCGCTCACACCCACCACTTCATCAGTTTTTAGGGATAAAGGGTTTCAGTTAAGGAACACAGCTCTATTTAGTGGGTTAAAACCAGCAGTGATGTTTTAAACGCCCAGATTTAAAAGCACCAAATGTCACTGCACCATTATTGATTTCGTTTAGCTTTACTCAACCCTTTAAACTGGTTGTCCAAAAATCTAAAAGCTCATTAGAAAAAAAAAAGTTTGTAAAAGAGACACATTCAGTAAAACCATCCTGAATATGGTTTTGAACACCTCCAACTGCTGCACCCCAAATTTATATATATATATATATATATATATATATATATATATATATATATATATATATATATATATATTATTGCATATATATATTATATATAATAATATATATAATATATTATTATTGCAGGGTGACCTGCAATAGTCGCTGATTCGACTATAGTCGACTATACCCCCTAGTGGACTATGAATGTCATAGTCGAATGTACCATTCTAACTGCATGGGGGTGCCCAAGGATGCTGCTAAGCATTAGTTGTTACTGTCACGGTGAGGCGGCCCCCTACCGGCCGCCTCCGTCCATAGCGGCTGTGTTGTTGTTGTCTTGTGACGTCGTGTACGCCCCTCAGGTGGGCGGAGCCCGTGATCCGTTCCCACCTGATGGTCGTTTGTCTGTCTATATATGTCTTGTCTTTGTACCAGTTGACCGCTGGTCATTATATCCTTAATTTGGATCTATTGCACGGGTTTAGGTTTGCACACTTTATATTAAACCACCCTTTTTCCCTGAGACTTGGCGTGATCGCTTCCTTTTTGTTGCTCACACCTGCCCGTCACAGAATGACCAGCCACTCTTCGGAAGCCGCCGAGTCTCTTTTTCTTTCTCCTTCGTTCGTGGTCATGTCTCGTGGTAAGTGTTTGTCTGCGTGGTGTTTTGTTTGAAGAGCTCCGCCGTGCTTTTGTGTTTTGTGTGTGTGTGTGTGTAGCACGGCGAGGACCAGGGCAGTCTGCCCTGAGACAGCTCTTCGTGTCCGTTGTATGTTGCGGGAGTTTCGCCGTGCGCTTGTGTGTATGTGGCACGGCGAACACCAGGGTGTCTGCCTGGTGGACTCTCGTGTGTGTTTTGTATGTGTGTACGGGTGACGGACATGTGGACCAGTGTGCGTGCTCGTTCTGTTCTATGTTGAATGTTTTATGTGTGACGCGGTTGCCGCTCGTCACTGTCGCCTCGCTCCCCCCGTGTGTCGTGTGTTTAATGTGGGGAGCGACTGCGGCTCTGAGCGGCGCGCGTCACTGTGTGTGTGTGTAAGCAGAGCGCGCATGTGATGGGTTCCGTCTGTCTGTTTGTACACCGTTTTTTGTTTGTCTAGTATTTGCGTGTGTGTTTTGTCCTAGCGTGATGTCAAATGTTAAATGTAATTCCACACATGCTCCTCCCCTTAAATGTGTGTTTGGGGGGGGACCGGCTGTGGTCCCGTGCCATGGGGTGTGGCACGGAGGGCGTCTCTCCCGAGGGAGGCCCTGAATAGGGTAGGGCGCGTTTGTGTTTCGTGTTTGTATATGTGTGTGGTGCGTGTGTGTGTGTGAGGTTGTGTTCTTTGTGCAGGTGCTTCTCCTTGGCAGTGTTCCTGGACCTTGTGGGGGTCTCCACCTGGCAGGAGACCCCTTGTGTTGTGGGGTGACCGGAGCCCGGTCGTGAAGAGCCCCTCCCTAGAGGGCTGGGGCCCCCGGATGTTTGGGGACCATGGGGCTCCGGTCTGAAAAGCTCCTGCTGGGGATGGAGATCCTCCCTCCTGCCCGGGGTGACCAGGAGGCCCTTGGGGCTGCTCCCTAGCCCGCGTCGGGGGTGCTCTGGGCATCGGTCTCTGGCGCTCCTGGGTTGGGTGGAGGAGTCCACCTTGAGATGAGAGGCCCCGGGAGGGGTTGGCTCCCCAGGAGGCTGGGGTGACCCCTAGCAGAAGGCAGGGGTCAGCTCTGGGAGGAGGTAGGTCCAGGAGGTGAAGTAGCCACGCCTTGGAGAGGTAGCCTGCACACCCACACACACACGAGGGACGAGAGAGGAGCCGTAGCCCCTCGTCCTCACACCCATGGGGCTTACCAGCGGAATGCCGGTTAGGGCGTGAGGGCCCTGTGACCGACCGGGGCGTGGTTTTGTGTTGTTAACGGCCCGGTCGGTCCAGGGTCCCGCCCAGGGAGGTGAGCTGACTAATGTTATGTGTTTTGTGTTTCAGCTCGTGGACTGCAGGAGGTGTCCCTGCCTGTCCTTGCCTTCCTGCCCCTTCGTGTTGTTGTGCAGCCGCTGTGTGCCACACACCCAGTGGAGGGGAGTGCGGCTTGGTGGGGGGGTCTGTCACGGTGAGGCGGCCCCCTACCGGCCGCCTCCGTCCATAGCGGCTGTGTTGTTGTTGTCTTGTGACGTCGTGTACGCCCCTCAGGTGGGCGGAGCCCGTGATCCGTTCCCACCTGATGGTCGTTTGTCTGTCTATATATGTCTTGTCTTTGTACCAGTTGACCGCTGGTCATTATATCCTTAATTTGGATCTATTGCACGGGTTTAGGTTTGCACACTTTATATTAAACCACCCTTTTTCCCTGAGACTTGGCGTGATCGCTTCCTTTTTGTTGCTCACACCTGCCCGTCACAGTTACATTAAATGTCTTTGTTTTCGTTATATATAGCCTTTTGTCATCCTAATTTCTGTTAATAAATATTTTTATGATGTGTGCGCATTAACAATAGGCATCTTCCTTACTACACATTAATAAATCACACCCTGCAGTTGCACAATCCAAATGAGCGGAGCTGAACACGCTAACATCTGCCGGGATTATAATGGCTACTAAAAAACTTCAAAAGTATTTTGAAAAAGATAAAGATGAATAAAACAAAGTAAAGTGCAAGTTATGTCATCAACGTCTTTCATTTCGCACGACAACAAGCAACATGACATACCATTTAAAATGCTTCAGGGGAAAAAAAACAGTTCAGCCGTTTGTCATTTCGGTCGTGTCGTCGCGTCTCGGCAAGTAGGCCTATAAACATTTATTGTTGTTGTTTGCTTTTTAAACCCCGTTACTTGAACCTTTACTTATATATTTTTTGCTGTTGTGTGGCAATTTTTAAAATATTTTCAGGCAGGCATATTTTATTTAAAATATTTTTGATATTTTTGACATTTTGCAGTGCCTGTCTGACAGTTCGATATGCGCACTGACGGTTAATGTTCTCTAATGTTTCATTAACAAATAAATAAGTAAATAAATAAAAGCTGAATAAAGCCAACCTACCATGTTTATTCATTTATCTGAGTGTTTTAGGTTATTACTTTGAAGTGGAAAAAAGTCCTGAATGAGAGCAGGGTCCCGTTTAAGGTGCTCTAGATAAATAAATTTTAAAAACCCGATTCGACTATTAGTCTATGGAAAAGATTCCATGCCAAATCGAAATGTAATCGCTACTAGGCAAAAATGGAAATGCAATCCACAAAATGCATTGCTTTTCCATACAAACATGCAGAATACGTGCCACAATGAAATGCAAAAGCACTATTACATTACATTTCAATGCACTTTATCTCTTTATTGAAAAACAATACACAAGAATTACCATTCAAAACCAAAATGCTGAATTTGTGCCAGAATGTAATATAATACAGCTCGAAATGTAATCACGGCACCGAGGTATTGGTTTTCATCGTACGGTATTTCTGACATAAATGTCTCCTTTAAATGTAATGATCACGAGATTGATTTAAACACTGATGTGATGAAAACATGCCACAATGAAAAGTAAAAGCTCCAGTGTGTGTGGATTTGTATTTAAAGAAAGAAACGCTGAATTCGTGCCAGAAGCCACCTTGAAATGCAATCGACTGAACGTCATTGTATTCCACTGTGTCTCTCTACGAAGCTGTAATCGTGCCAGTATGAAATCTAATCACTGTCCAATAGACGGTTTCATGAGCAACGTCACCAAAAAGATGCGCGCGCATTTTGGCAACGGAAGTGGAGATTTGTCCCATGGGACCACAGTGCAAATCCAAATTCTTTACCATATAAACAAGATAATAAATGTTACTATTTTCAAGCACTGTATGTATGTGTAGCAAGACATAATTGCACTATTATCCTCACACAATGATGATGAATATACGCAGGGATTTAGATTTAATTAGATCTTTCAAAATAAAAGTCTCTCAATAATAGCCGAATCTACTGTAAGTCTCTACGTCAGTCAGCTTAATAATCAAGATTGTATCAATTATATGAGCAAACTCACCCTGCCGACAGGAGAAATTCTTCCAGATCCTTACAAAATATTAGAATGGGAGAATGATTTGTCAGAATGGCCTCCAGTTCAGTGGCCAGATATCTTTACTTATTTGATTGAGAAACCTAGCGTTTACACTAAAGAGAAACTGCGCGCCTACAAGTCACTGGATGAAATGAGGTGATTATTTTGGTGAACATGCTACAATGATATTGTAGAAAAATATTTTATTTGTTACTGTACTCAGTTTAATAAACGTGGCAAATGAAATTATACATCTCATATGTGTATATACAATAGACAATGCATATACAATGTATGAAATACATACATGAAATCCGAAAGTGCTTGCACTAGCTAGTTAGCAATAGCACTTCGGACAAGCCCATTTTTATTTTAAGCCCTCGCCGAGTAATTGACATTTATAACCAGACGTCCTGAATTAAATAAATGTACGAAAATCCACCTCACCTAAAATGAAATGGGCGCTACAGACGCGGGCATTCTTTATGATGTCCTCTGTCCAGTCCATCGTGTTAATAGCCTGCAGCCATAGCCGTCTCCTATTGCTCTAAAATGGACGCGATCCAGATGGTATTCGATAAAACTTTAAACCTTTACCCGACGAATAACGGTTCGAACAGCCATATACACAACAACCAGACATCTCTATTTTGAACAACACTACATATTTTAAAAAACCGCGCTGATGCTAACGCAAGTCAATGATAAAATGCTACACTTCCGTTGCCAATATGCGCGCGCATCTTCATGACTTCGTTTAACTTAACTTAGTTCATTGAGCACTCTAGTTTTGTCTAACTAACTAGATATTTAGACATAATACTGCTGTAATACTGCAAAGTCGTGGTCAGAGGTGAACTTCGTATAGCCAGTGTGTATTTTATTTAAAATAATTAACACCCTTGAGCAGTGGCGTGCACACATAGACATCAGGTGGTGCTTTAGCACCAGGTGTGTATTTTATTTAAAATAATTAACACCCTTGAGCAGTGGCGTGCACACATAGACATCAGGTGGTGCTAAAGCACCACCAACTCTGCCCTTTATCAACGAAAGTGCCCTTTTGAAACTTCGTTTTTTAATAATAATAATTATTATTATTATCATCATTTTTTTTCTTTAAATACAAATCCACACACACTGGAGCTTTTACTTTTCATTGTGGCATGTTTTCATCACATCAGTGTTTAAATCAATCTCGTGATCATTACATTTAAAGGAGACATTTATGTCAGAAATACCGTATGGTGAAAAGCAATACCTCGGTGCCGTGATTACATTTCGAGCTGTATTATATTCAATTCTGGCACAAATTCAGCGTTTTGGTTTTGAATGGTAATTCTTGTGTATTGTTTTTCAATAAAGAGATAAAGTGCATTGAAACGTAATGTAATAGTGCTTTTGCATTTCATTGTGGCACATATTCTGCATGTTTGTATGGAAAAGCAATGCATTTTGTGGATTGCATTTCCATTTTTGCCTAGTAGCGATTACATTTCGATTTGGCACGGAGTCTTTTCCATATTAGTCGACTAAAGGAAAAATCTGACGAATCAGATTCGACTATGAAAATCCTTAGTTGAATACACCTCTAAAATTATATATATATATATATATATATATATATATATATATATATATATATATATATATATATATATATATATATATATATAAATATAAATAATTAATTAAAGTAGATGCCCAATTATTACATTTTCTTTGCAGCCCTGCAATGACACTGTTTAAAATAGTGGCTTCAAACCTCAATGGAGCAATGTTGTCCTGTTATTCTAAAATGAAAGCAACACTTGTCAAACTTCTTGATAAGAGTGCTAAGGAGCGTCTGCCAAGGTTGTACTGCTTTATATAGTGTTTTCCAGCCGACTGTCAAATTGACTGCTTACTTTAAACTCCCCCCAAAAGAAGGAAAAGACAAATGTTGCATTCCTCAAAAGATCCCTCTTGTCAGCTACTGAAAGCAAATATGAGTCACTATTTTTTCTTTCTTGTGCTGTGAAGACTTTGACTTCCCATCACAACTGGCACACCAAGGTTCTTCCGCTGCTTCTCAAGGCCAGAAAACAAGGGCAGACTCCAATTTGCTCATTGTCTTAAAGTAGCGGCTGAGTGACAGACCGTGTCCCTGCATGCCAGATGCAAAGGTCTCGCATGCAAACAATACAGGCAGGACAACTGCCAAAGGTTCTCTCAGGAGAATTATGCATGTTGATAGTAGGAATTAGGGAGTCAACTTTTACAGAGTTACAAAGCAAGGAATGAATTGGGACTTAGAGGATAATGCAATGTAGCAGACAGGTGGACATTACAAGCCACAAAAAAGGGAACATAAAACATTACAAATGCATTAAAAAGAAAAGGCAGCAAACCGGACTTATAGGGGCGAAAATTTTAGACATTAGATTTTATCAAATGTTTTGAAAATGAAAAATAATAGTATTTGTCAATATGTAAAACAAAAATGCACATTCATGAATTATTAGTTAATTACGGGAAATAATCACTGAACAGTTAATGAAATATGTTGTAAAATAGAACAATTGATTCACATTATACTCAAGTAAAAATGCATACACAAAATAATCTGCAAAGCACAAATTATTAGAAAAAAATGAAATACTGCAAACTAAGTACATGTAATTCATTACGTTTCACCAATAATGAATCATCTGTGGTACGTGAGTATACTGCATGGTAAGTGTGGCCTGGGAAGATTAAAGCTTCCATTCCAATTTGGGTAAAAGCGATGATTGAAGATGGCTGCTACTCTCTCCCTGAGTAAAAATCTCAAAAGTCAAGACACTTCTGCCGGGCTCTACTTCTTCCTGGGCTGCAATATCCATATGTATGCATTGGTGTTAATGAAAACAAATGACTGTAAACACGTGATCTCAGAGAACAGAAGAGAGGGACTATTTGTGTGCTGTGTGTAGGAAGACACCCTCACAACCACAGCGTCTCATCCTGTGGTGAAGGTTATGGCGCAGCAAGATTAAAGCAGTGTCAGGCGGCTGCCTTAAGTGGAGCCACTGAGAAGAGACCTGCTCCTTCTCCAGAACCCAGAGGAGAGAGCCCAGAGTACACTGGGGGGGGGGGGGGGGGTGAAGAAATAATGAGGAGAGACCTGAGTGAAATTTTGGAGAGATCCACTAAATAATGATGGGTGAATAATAGAAAGACGCACAGGAGTGAGATGGCAAGAGGGAGAGGAGGAGAGGAGGAGTGGAGGAGAGGAGGAGTGGAGGAGAGGAAGAGTGGTGTGAGAGAAATCGCAATTGTGCAGCACTTGACACCTCCACAGAAAACATCTCACTGGCCTGTCAATCAGGAAGACTGATGATTGATTTTCTCCTGCTCTCAATAAGGTCTGGAGTAGCCGCACACCTCTCTCATCGCCTGGCTGCCAGTCTGCCCACAATCACACACACACAAACACACACACACACGGACGCACACACACATGCAAACACACACGCACACACGCAAACAGGCACACACACACACACGCACGGACGGACACACACATGCAAACATACACGCAAACACGCACACAGGTACACACACACACACACACACACACACACAAGCACACACGTGCACATGCACACATGCCTGAACCTAAATATCACAGTGTCCTCTGCTACTTATCAATCAATATGATGAATTGCAAAACAGGACAATGCCTGCACTCAAATTAGGAATGTACTTTTTCTAGTTTAAATAGGCAGTGATCATAAAATAATTTCAGACTTTATTTTAAAAACCAGTTTCACTGAATCAGTTCACTATGCAAGATTAAATGAACAAACTGTACTGTTCACAAACTGTTCACTCTTAAAGAGACAGAGTTAAAAAATGAATGAAATAAAAAGAAACAGTAGAAGTGTGAACTGTGTAGCCTACGTTTCAACTCAAAGGTTCATAAGCACCAAACCAACAAAACATCCTGTTGACCTCAGTTGCAAAGTCAGAAAGTGTGTCAGTATCTCACCAACACAGAACAATGTTCTTCTGCCTTGGTGTTGTAATACACACACACACACACACACACACACCCACACACACACACACCCACCCACACAGACACACACCCACACACACACACAGACACACACACACCCACAGACACACACCCACACACACACACACAGACACACACCCACACACACACACACACACACACACCCACACACACAGACACCCACACACACAGACACACACCCACAGACACACACCCACAGACACCCACACACACAGACACACACCCACACACACAATCTGTTGATGGCCCTTAAATTAAATTACATTAAATACTGCAAGATATATTTCACATGATTTCTGTTTGCAGTGCCGTGAGCTGAGGAGTGAACACCTCAAAAGTTTTGCGTCTCTGTTGTGTTGGACGGCAGCCTAACCCATGATGCCACGTCATGTCTGTGGGAGCAGAAACATCACGCTGTGCTCAGCTCACCCCACTGTGGAGCTGTGAAGCAGTGCAGGTGGTGAGAGATGCCAGCAGGCTAACAGAGATGATAGATTATTAAAACTATTACCTCCTCACACCCGACAGCTCCATGTACCTCAGCACACAAACATAAAGACATACTCAACTGAATGTGCGCATAGTGTATGTATATATATATATTAGGGGTGGGACGCGATTAAAAAAATTAATCGAATTAATCGGAAGCTTTGTAATTAATTAATCGAAATTAATCGCATTTTAATCGCATTTCAGTATTTAACATGAGAAATATTAATTTAAGTTTGAATGATGAATGAATCAATGAACATAATCATAAACTTCAACATCTTGTTTATTTTTCCACCAGTCTACTACACAGACCAATATATGTGTAGTGTGCAGAAAACAGTTCAGAACATTGGAAATTCTGATCAAAAATGTTGTTTAATTTTGGGAGTTTTGCTCAGGATATTCGAAGAATTGAAGTAAATCAGAAGATGTTTTTTAATAGCATTTTAGCAATTTCTTTAATTTCCCAAGCTTCTGCCACAGGCATCTCCATAGTGCCTAGAAGTGGTCTTCTGCATGCTCAAAGCAAATGACTGGATCTTCATCATCTATAGATTCATCATCTATATGAGCTGTCACACCAAGATCATTCTTGTTGCTAACAGAGGTCCAGTGATCCCCAGTCAGAGCCACATTTGTGGCGCTCTTCACAATAACCTGTTTTACTTCTTTCCTCATCATACAGCTGCTGGATTTTCTTCGACATTGTCTTTCTGGGGTGAGTTTCCCAAAACGTTCTTAGCGCCAAGTACTTCGTTACCTCATTCTTACGTACGAGGTTAAGAAGTACTTGGCGCTAAGAACGTTTTGGGAAACTCACCCCTGGACGGTAGTTCGTAACTTGCATCAGTTGACGCAATGTGCAGCGCTTCTTGTAAGTCTTTATCTTCGACCACTGAGAGCGGACAACACAAATAATGTGACGCATCATGTATAAACGCGTGCGGAGTCGCGTGCTACGGCCACTCGCGAAAGTTTAATCCAGTCTTAATGGTCCAATGAAGGTCATTTAAAAACCAGGACATTTCCTCACAGGATGTGAATTACGGACGTTTGGTCACCCTATCGTACTAGGAATACATTTAGCAGCTAAGTTATCATTACTGACCTGCGCGTTAAGCTGGGCGTACACTGTGCGATTTTTGGCCCATTTTCAGCCGATTTTTCACTCGTTTCGGCTCAATCGCGTGTCGTGCATCATATAGTTTACACAGGTATACGAGGAGCGATTCACAACTCCCGATCAGAAATCGCAGCATCGCAAGAACATCAAACATGTTTGAAATTCAAATCGCTCCTCGTGAGAGTATCGCACTGTTGAAGCAGCTCCACGAGCCAACTCTCCCTGCGATTTAGTCGTACAGTTTGAGCTGGAGCTGAGTACACGATTTAAAATATCGCACAGTGTACGCCCAGCTTTAGCCGCAACATGTTTTGCATTGAGGTGGTAACGAAGGGTGGAAGTGCTCCTGTGATAAGCGAACTCCTTCCTACATAAAGTGTAAATAACACCAGGGCCGGAGTGGGACACTTTTTCAGCCCGGGAGTTTCATGCCCAAATCCGGCCCAAAATTATTTTTCCCTCCCAATCGGCCCAAACTAGAGATTGACATGAGCCGGCCCATCGGGAATCCTCCCGAACCTCCCGATTAGCCACTCCGGCTCTGAATAACACTATTTTTGTTTGTAGCCTACTTCCATCTGGAAGTTTATATTTAAATTTCCCATCCACCAGCGTAGCTTCTTCAGTCATCTCCATCATGATCTTATTGTGCGTCCATATAATCTGTATGTCTGGAACTCGTGCACTGAGAAACATTCAACGGTGCAAAAGTGTCTCGTCCGTTAAATGCGTAAAACATTTTTTTAGTGCGTTAATTTTCCTGTAATTAATTAATCGAAATTAACGCGTTAAAGTCCCACCACTATGTGTGTATATATATGTGTGTGTGTATATATGTGAGCCTGTGTCTCCCCCTATCAGGACTGTGATGCCCGCTGTTCGTTTACAGAGGGCCAGGCAGTTATAATTCAGCGCAATACCAGTTTAAAATGACAGTAAAATTGACCAATCATTGACCAATTTCCGCCCACTGTGGCGACGCTAGCTGTCGTTAGCGTACCACCGCTAGCTAGTTTCGATTCAGTCCTTTGATGTCCTCGTGTGCGTTGTTTACATATTCCGCTCCCGAGGAACACGGAGCTGTGAACCTTATTTTGTTGGAACCTTATTTTGCTTAAGAAGTTATCTAGTACAGATGTTATTGTTTATTGCATTTCTAAAGCTGTACTGTCGTCTCAGTTTTTTTTTGTTTTATAAAAAAATAGGAAAGGAAACAATTTTTTTTTCCGGGGGGGGGATGGGAGCGGGCCCAGGTTTAATGGTCACGGTTCGCTACTGATCATATATATATATATATATATATATATATATATATATATATATATATATATATATATATATATATATATATATTAGGGGTGGGCATAGATTTTTTTTAATCTAGATTAAGCTCACTGAAATCTTGAAATTAATTTGATAAAAATGGCTCATTCAGAATATGCGTGCTACCCAAGTAATGACTAAAAGTCAGTTTTTGAGATAGGGTTTCTTAATACAGAGGGTGCATTAGACCAGGGGCTCATCTCCTGTTTCCAAAATGCATCTATGACTGCTTGAGAGAGCTGTTCTACTTTGATACTTGAAGAAAAAAAAACATGCTCAATAAAATGTAGGCTACTCGTGTTCAACGGTTTATTCAGTTAAACATGAAAATAGTACTGTATGCATACATACTTTAAGAGGGCATATTCAGTTAAACATGACTTTGTAAGCATACATACTGCACATTAAAAGGGGTTGATAACATGTTTATTCAGCTAAACATGAGATTTGAAATGTAAGCCAACATTTAGTACATTTAACCTGTTTTCGGCGGTGGTGACTCTTCCCCTGGGCTGCATCAGTGCTTGACCCAGCGTCAGCAGCATTAGCAAACGGGTGCTTTGTATTTAAATGGTACTTCAGACTGGTAGAACTCCTACAATAAACTAATTCCACATTGCATAAGGTGCAAACAACTTTAGTCTCATCAATGTCTCCATTAGGAACCTTCTTAAAAATTAATTTTCCATGAAGCAAACCTGGCAGCTTCCTGGCTGCATCCATGTAAACACACATACGATTTGTTGTGGTAGTCTAATTCACAGGTTTGAAAACAGGGTTCTCGCCCCCTACTGTGCAATTTGGTTGGGAAAACACCCGAGCTATACACACACTATATATATATATATATATATATATATATATATATATATATATATATATATATATATATATATATATATATATATATATATATATATATATATGACTGTTAATATAATAGTCACATAGAGTACATGACATGCCTCCACATGTGTTTTAACCTTCAGAATCATGTTCACACGCGGATGATAGAAAGCTTGCAAGAGAATGAAAACAAGTCCAAGCAAGGCTTGGGGGGGGGGGGGGGGGGGGGTGCTGCTCAACTTCACTACTTCATCACTCAGAGTTCATTTAAACACTACTCAGTTCATTTAAACACTACTACCCCCACTGTCAGTCATGTTTCTTAATCAGTCCACTGTTGTGGCAAGGATGGAGATCAATCATAGCACCATCATCACCACAGGACACTCAACAACTCGAAGAACGTGACATTTACCAACAGATACGGCCTACATGTATAAAATATACAACCCAGATTAGAGATGTGATTATGGTTCTGGTCTTGCTTTTACCATGGAGACTACGGGGGCGACTGGTTGTGTTTGGGTTTGGGGGGGGCTGTAGGGGGTGGCAGTGTTGGGGGGGGGGGGGGGGGGTGCAGAAAGGGAAATGAAAAAGTGGGCTGTGTAATTTCCTGCAGGCTCCAGCGTGTGCAGAGGGGAGGCAGGGAGTCTTCCACATATGATGCACATCACTCAGCAGAAATACTGCACACTGTAAACCAGGAGTTCAAACCACTACATCAACGTCTCTCTTTCTCTGCTGTCATCCAATATCAGCACCTCTCCTCTATGATATTCATTTGCACAGTAGGAGTGTGAAGCGTCTATCTCCGCTTCAAGGTGGTCAAGTTAGTGTGTAATTGCTAACTAGTAATATCACCAGGCAAACTAAAGACATGTAAATTTGGGGGTAAAAAGAGCTGTTTTTTGTTTGTTTGTTTTTTGGGGTTTTTTTTTTTTCATTTTCTTTTCTATGTTTCCAAGACACTAGCTGCTTACACGGTTTTCACGCTGCATGATACAGATTCTAATAAGGGGTTTTTTTCAACCCAGGAGATGGCAATGTTATTTACTCTTAAGCTGCATGCTATTTTCACACCATTGTACAAATTGTTTTTGCTCCAGGGTGCCGTGTGAAAGGTACAGAAAGAAAGAGTCTGGGGTGAATCATTTCAAATCACTGACTCCTCTCATTCCTTCAGCAGGCAGGGGAAATCGTGTTCATTAGTCAGGCACAGAGTGGGCTCTCTCCAGAGATAAAAGCTGGGATCATTCCTTAGGCTCAACCACTTGTTAAAACAGACATTCAAAGGCATTAACGTGCCCCCGTGCACCCTGTGCGAGTGCCAGTACATGCTGAATGGCGTGTCAAACCTGGCCTTCCCTCCTCTTCAAGCGTTCAGTGTTTACTAAGACTTTATAGAGTGATATCAAAATATAGGCTAATAATGACAAAATGTCAATCTGGATTTACATTATTTAAAGAAATGCAGCACACCACTCTACAATCTAGGCAAACAATGAACTGTTCAAAAGATTTAGTATAGCAGCTATGTCTGTCAGGAACCGGTTTGTCCTAGATTGTTTGAAACTAATGCTTTATTTATGTGGTCTTCTGACTACAAGCACAAGTTAATCAATTAAAGAACAGAGGAAATTTGGTTTGATGACAGATCTCTAAAAACAATCACTTTGGCAAAGTTATGAAACACACACATCCACCGCAGATGCTGTTGTTAGTAAAATCAAATAACTAATGTTCCAAAGCAGGACAGGAATGTGTGTTCACACTAATTTAGAGCTCAAATCTAGAACAATCTTACTGAAAATCTAGGTTACTGAAAGGCAAATCAGCCCTAAGAACATATTTATTCAAACATGTTAGGAAAACAAGGACATGCTGACAACCTGTCCCCTTCACCTGTACTCAAGTGCTCATGTGTTTTGGCCTGCTGACTCCAAGAAGCATCAGAATTAGTACCAAGAGCCAGACCTTCTCCTGACCCATTTTATTATGGCTGACTACATATAGTGATCATTATTTCAATTAGCAGAGGACTTGTTCTGATAACCAACGCACCATTATGCACAACTTCTGGGTAGAAAGACAGAGGTCCAGAAAGGTTTACATCGGTAGTTAAGCTATATACAGGATGATACAGTCCCTGAATCAGTGTCATCATACATCCCCACCTGGTGCGGGACGCGGCCCCTGTCGTAGGTTCTCTCCAAAACTGCCTCTCCACTGTTCAGTCTGCCTCCCACTGTAAATCCTTCTGTCTGTGTCGTCACGTCTCTGTGTCTCAGCAGCAGAGCCATAGTAGCACTGACACGCTGGAGCTGGCCATGATGAAGACAAGAGAAGATCTCAACCTTAGACGAGCCCTAAGGAGAACACCAGAGAATTTGCATAAAGAGAGATCAGCAGCACTTTCACCTCTCCTTCTCTTTCACTCTCCCTCTCTACCACTTTGTCTCTCTCTCTCTCTCTCTCTCTCTCTCTCTCTCCCTCCCTCCCTACCTCCTTCCTTTTCCATCTCTGCAGGATGATGCTTTATTATCATATGCTTTTATTACAGCATCATTTCATCTTGTTGTAAATCAATGAAACCCTAGACACTACTAGTCTATTAATCCCTGCTACCCCCTGAAATCCATCAAGAGCAGAGGTATCAAGACCCATTACCAGAATAATTACAATGTAGAGAAGGGTGCACAAAACACAAACACACTCGCATCCGGACATCCACCGACCACACAAACACACACACACACACACACACACACACACACACACACACACACACACACACACACACAAAACAGGCATTGTTCATCCTCAACCCTCAGACCTGCTAGCTGGAAGAGAGATCTCAACCTTGAATCAATCGTGCCTTGTCTTTACTGCCACTCGTCAGATCATTTATTTATAGCGGTTAATTGGTTAATTGGATAAAGCTTGAAAGTCACAACTTTGGTGCTTCTGTCTCTGCACTCATTCTACACAGACTTTCCCAGGCAGCCTCAGTCCCACACTCACTTATTTTGTGACTTGTTGTGTGTCGCACTTGCAAAAACTGTGTACATGCAGCACCATTCTGTAAGCTGGTTATTAGTGTCTCCACTCAGTCGTGTCTAGGATAGTGAAAAGCACCTCTTCCTTACACAAGCAGCCCACCCTGCCTGTAGTCCTCCGCAGCCCAGGGGAGAAGACAGAAGGGACGGCCCTGACTACTGGGGCACGTCTTTCTGATCAAAATCTCTCCTAGTGCTCGGAGGATTCCTACAAGCTTCAGGATTTCTCTGTGACTTTCCAGACAAATCATTACTGGGGCACTTCCTGAGGTAGACGTGTCACCATGCGAATTATGTGTCTGCACGAATGAGGTGAGTAACAGGATGATTCATCAAAGGCACAAGCTGGTGAGGCCATGCTGACCTGGGTATTCTCCTGCTCACCAAACGCTCAACAACAACAGGGGAACCCTCACACTAGTCAAGGAAATGTTGTATGTTCACTTTATGGTTTTAAAAGTCCAGCTTTTATGGTGAATGGTAGGCTAACATCTTATGTTCTGCAACTGCAATTATTACTACTATTATATATTAACTACTACTTTCTTTAAGTAACTTTATAGAAATGTGCGTGCAGCACTGCAGAAAGAAAACTGTAGGAGGTTCTTGGAAAAAAGCCAGAAGACCAACTAGCAACACAACAGTGACCCCCTCAGGTGAAAACACCCTTATGAATACAATACAAGCCCCCCTCGCATAACAGATGATACAAATGTCATGACCACTCATTAGCGTCTGAAAGTTAAAACCATCTAACTATAATTATACATTTCAACACAGCCATATTTTAGACACACAGAACTTGGCACCGTTACTTCAACGTCTACCTAAGACTCTAAAACCAACTACAAGCAACACATGAAAAACCTCAGAGATATACAACATCAAAGCCCTCCTAGTGAGCGTGTCCTCCATGAACATGACATAATCTCATTATTCGCCAATTTGGGCTGAGCCTGGGGCCACGGGTCACCGACGTGCATAAAGCAGGATGTGATGAGCCAATCCCGTCCACCCAGGATCACAGACGCACACACAGGACATTTGTGCCTCAGCAGGGAACTTCAGCACTTTGAGCTGCTGCAAAAATAATGGCAATAATAATAATAAAGGTAATAATAATAAAGATATAATTTGCAACAGTTTTAATTTAGATGAAGATGTTCAGCTCACCTGGGAACCACCGTTAGTGCACCACTAAACAAACACAACCACATATGTACGTGTGTTTGTGAATGCGTGGGGCCCAGGGGACTCGCCGTCTTTATTACACTCTCTCTGGAGTTTCTCCATAATCTGGATCTGAGAGCATAGGACAAGCTCTGTCCTTATTACAAAACATGCTTTGATATTTACATTAAAATATCTTTATGACAACTCATTTGGACAAACGTGCATTTTGTATCTTTTGTATAAAACTTCTTGGAAACCTCATCACCTGGGGTTGACTGTTAGCGCATAACTACAAAAGAACCCACAGACACACACGGGGTTGCCCTCTTTATCGTGCTCTTCATCACAGTGCTGGTGTTGCTCTAACTGAAGGGCTGTGGTAAAGACACACGTGGCCTAACAGAGCAACGAAGCTGCCCACCTGCAGGAGAGCCGCCATCTCCACCTGCTGGGAACACCACAGAGCACCCTGGAACTGTCAAATACAAACACACACACACATACAAACACACTCACACGCTCCCTGGAACCGTCAAATACACACACACATCCATACAAACACACTCACACGCTCACACGCACCCTGGAACTGTCAAATACAAACACACACACATACACGCTCACACGCTCAAACGCTATTGGCCAGAGTTGGCCATCATTGCTTAGCAACAGGAAATCATCAGGAAAATGGCCAATTAGCCTACATGAAGTACATACTTATGTCAATTTTGTAAAGCAGTATACGTAGAAATTAAAATAAAATGACAGCTCGGTAGCTTTGCACCACACAGTCATAACACTGCAAAATTTCTGCGTCCCAAATGTAACTGTGCTAATAGTTCACCATTTTGCCTGAAATTCAACCGTGTAACAGAGCTTCTCCGTATACTGAAAAGGTCTCGTTCTTTCTGACTTGTTCCAACCCTTCTGCCCACCAATTAAACGGTAGATGACAGAAAAGGGCATTAAAGATGCATGGTCACCAACAGAGCAGGCAGCTGAATTATGCTCAGAATCTTCTTAATGTTCTGGAGAGGTGAATGAACAGTCATGGTCCTGCCTCACTTGAGTAGCTCCTTCCCACACCACAACTCACATTCGTACAACATCTGAAAAAGGTTAAAGAAAAAAGAAAGAAAGAAATACAGCATGCTGGGCACCATGTATGAAAGGGTGTGAAAAATTACAGAACGCAGTGGGAAATAACTCACAGTGCTCAACAACAGACACTTTTACATTTTCTTTAAAATGTCAAAAAAACCATGAACAAAAGGGTAAAGCTCGGCCAGAGACTAAAACACAAAGCTTTAATTCAGATTTTCAAATGCTTACAAAACGGGTAACAAAAAAGTCCCAAAGCAATTGGTTCCAATGAATAAAGCATGGTGGAATGCAGCTAGTAACAACGAGAAGCTAATCACTCTCCCAAGAGCGTGCTCAGTGAGAGGGTGGGAAAAAGCGGCACACCAGTTTCTTGCATACAGAATAGTGTCGCTGGTGTTGTGCAACAAGCTGGCCGACCTCAGGTACGTCATGCATGGATGGGCTGTTTTGTGAAAATACCCTGTGCTAACATACCGATTAGAGCATCACAACCCCATTACAGACGCTTATGGCCTGAAGTTAAAAAAATAAAAAAAGATTGGTGAGGCATAATGCATTACAGTTCAGTGGCTCTGCAAAAACTGTGAAGAGGAGGAGCTTGTAAATAACGTAACGACACTTTTTATGCTCTTTCCAACTAGGGGCACTTACAGGTCAAGATGAACTACTGGTGCATCGTTGGATGGGCTGTTTCTGATGCAGCGCTACATTGTCATAATCAAAGTTGTCGTCCAGACTGAAAGGAACAACCTCATCAGACTCACTCTGTGGAAAATAAAAAATAAAAAAAATCTAGTTATCACAGCTCTGTAGATTTAAACCATTCAGCACAAGCTGTACTGGAATTTCACAGTGTGTTTACACAATTAAACTAAATTACACTGCTGAAACCCATTCCAAGGGGCTCGAATCCGTTTACTTCAGTTGATGTTTCACTTTAGTGTCATTTTGTTAAAACCACAATTTTGGTAAACTGCTATATCACTCCAGTGCTTCTACATCAAGCTGAGCCCTACAGCATGTAACCTAGTGAAAAGTTAGTGTCTATGAAAGACAAAACAGGGGTGCAGGGAAAGAATGTCTAAGAGTGTATGTACCTGGCACTCAGTCAGTGGAGTGTGTGTCCTGTGGTCCAAGCCCGCAGAGGACAGATCCAGCAGTGTATAATGACAGAAAGACGGAGTACAGGCCGACAAATCCTCTTCAACCTCTCCAGGAAACACACAGACAGCTGACAGCAAGGAGACAGCAGGATACAACACCCGTATGAGCACACACCCATGTAGCCATAGAACATACGGCTGGGCATCTCAGAAAAAGAACTGGTATCACACAGAACACAGTACTGTAATATTTTTTACATGAAAGCATTAGATCACTGTATTATTATTATTTCAAAATTCTTAAATGTCGGTAAAACAGTCAGTTCATACAGCAGTACAACAATGTGCTGAAATACCACCACAGCCCCAACACAACTGCTGTTGCTCACCTTGGACCTGTTAAAGCAACCTCCACCCCAGACAGAGACATCATTAAAGTGGCCACCAACCATGTCTGTGCCAGTTTAATGGAAGCTTGGAACTGACAAAAACATTTAAAAATCACCCTCAAGTACACATTTCTACCCTGTCTGTCTTGTCTGTCTCTCTCTTTCTCTCTCTCTCACACACACGCACACTCATATCACAGTTATAGACACTTATAGATATATTTTATTACATATATATGTAATAAAATATATCTATAATATATATGCATATGTATATCTACATATATATATGTAAATGTTTTTGTTTTTACATTTACATATACATACACAGCTTGCTTGCACAGCTGATGAGGGACCTCTGTCTGAAACGTCCTGTTTCTCTGGAAATGTTGAGAACTTTACTACAATGTTTTTTATTTATCTTTACAATGACCATGTTCTGACAGACATATTGAATGTTTTGTAGTGATCATCGGCATTAAAGGCAAGGGGGCGCTATAATCACCTCTCTGCCTGAATGCTAATTGAGCTGAGGCTGATTATAGAGACAGGTGAAAAGCACTGTGCTGACATGTGTTATTCACACACATGGACTTACATAAGCACTCTCTCTCTCTCTCTCTCTCTCTCTCTCTACCACCCAGCTCTTTACTCAGGGCTCTCTCTCTCTCTCTCTCTCTCTCTCTCTCTCTCTCTCTCTCTCTCTCTCTCTCTCTCTCTCTCTCACACACACACACACACACACACACACACACACACACACACACACACACACACACACACACACACACACACACACACACACACACACACACACACACACACATATATATATAGTTTATACCACAAGATATATATGCCAATTTAAACTGTAAGAAGGTTGTCACTATTCCCGGTGATCTGGAACACTACCTTCTCCTGAACAATCTGCTCTATCCAAATCCTACAATTTATACCTACAAGGTCTCTCACTAATGAATTTAAGTCTATTAATGACACTAAAGATTTTTTCAAAAGTTTAAGACTACATGTTTTGTAGTCTTACATGAAGGCTCCGGACCTTTCCCTGTGGGCGTGCCACTACGTTGTCTGCATGTCGCTATGTCCATGTATGTAGTTCCGTGGGTGTGGGTTGTCCGTGAGCATGTTCGTAGTCTCACCTGTGCCATGTCTCGCGATCACGAGGGTACGTGTTGATCACCTATTTAATGTGCGTTCACGCAGTGTCTTGTGCTCGTCTTTGTCTAAAGTTTTGTGCCTGTGTTAGTTTCATGTGAATGTGTTTGCGCTCCGCTCTGAGCTTTACCGTATTGTGTGAATTGTATCTGATTAAACGTTTTGTGTTGCACCTTGCGACGCTCGTCGTGCCTCCTTCCTTCAAGTGTCACAATTTTAATAAAAATGGCCAAAATTCTCAAAATACAAAATAAATTAAAAAAAATTCTAAATTTAACTAAACTAAATCTTCCTGGACAGCTCCTACAGGTGAATTTGAAGCATTAGATTTTTATATTAATTCCTGTGAAAGAGAAATTAGTAACATAAAATTTATCAAACCTACTAGAAACATAGTCTACCTAAGGAAGAATACTCGGCCCTTAAAAATGTGACATTGTTATTAAATCAGCTGATAAAGGTGAACCTGTTGTTGTCTGGAAAAAAAGACCTTTATAAGAAGGAAGCAATCAACCAGCTTCCTGACACTACTTCTATAAGCAGAACAACTCTGACATGACACCACAAACTCAGTCTTCTCTTCAGGCTATTATTAATCATGCCACTTCAGGAGACCTGCCTGATTCGCCATACAATCTTATATTGTATGAAAGCAGTTTCTATCTTCTCCCAAAAATTCATAAGGAAAATAATCTTGAATGTCCCATTGTATCTGACTGCTCTTACCTACAGAAATAATATCCCAGTTTCTGGAAGACATTTTTCAAATCCTTAAACACTTGAATGGACAAACCAAACACTACCTGTTAACTTTTTGCTTTTTCCATGGATATTAAAAGTCTGTGCACACCTGTGTCATGCCTAATGAAGATGATTTGAGAGCTTTAATAAACATTTTCTTGTCACAAGATCTGAGAAGAACTCTCTGACAGAGATTCTCTTCAGACTGACTGAACTTGTGTTGAATCTGAACTGCTTCACTTCTGACTCCAAGTACTACTCACAAATAAGAGGAGTCAGTACTACTCAAATAAGAGGAGTCAGTACTACTCAAATAAGAGGAGTCAGTACAGGCACTAAATGGGACTTTTATGCTAATAAGAGGAGTCAGTACAGGCACTAAATGGGACTTTTATGCTAATAAGAGGAGTCAGTACAGGCACTAAATGGGACTTTTATGCTAATAAGAGGAGTTAGTACAGGCACTAAATGGGACTTTTATACTAACTTCTTTGGTGGATTTGTTGAGAAACATTTTTTGAGCAACACACTGGACATGTACCCTTACAATTTTTTTTATATTTTGATGACGTTTTTGGTATTGCTACATGCACCTTAGAAGAGCTCCTACTGTTCATTCTTCATTCTCCAAGTTCCTCCCAGTTCCTCCCAATTCCTCCCAGTTCTCGGATATACATGGAACATAGCAAATCCTAGCATGAAGATAACCTTTTTGGATGCTTCAGTGAATTTTACTAATTCTTGTTTAAATACCACTATCCATTATAAACCTACAGACTATCATTTCTATCTATCATACAATACAATTCTTCCCATTCCAAGACCTGCAAAAACTCAAATCCTCACTTGCAAGTCGCAACTCAGACTTAAACGCATTTGTAGTAACAGAAAAGTATTGCGTGAACATTTTCAAAGCTGTGGTTTTCCTAAAGAAGTCATAGATGCTTCTTTTGCTGGTGTTTTACCTGTTCAGAGAGTGGACACACTGACCTATAAACAATCTACTGAGACAACAAGAATTTGGTGCTGACGTATTACACCACTAATAAAACAGTGATAATATTATACTAGGGGCAGTCATGGCCTGGTGGTAGGGAACTGGTCTAATGACCATGACTGAGGTGCCCTTGAACAAGGCACCTAACCCCAACTGCTCCCCGGTCGCCGGGCTAGGGCTGCCCACCGCTCTGGGCACGTGTGATCCACAATCCCCTAGTAATCACTAGTGTGTGTGTGTTCTGACTGCACAGATGGGTTAAAAGCGGAGGACAAATTTCGATTGGGGTGTAAAAGTGTAGATACATACCTGATCTAGATATGCTACATGTAAATGTATTAACACAACCACTAAAATACCTACAGACAATCAGGGTAAGACTGTGTCATTTCCAGTGTCAAGGCATTTTAACACTAATGGACACTGTATTAATGACGTATCTGTTTGCATAGCCAGTTGTACCTATGGCAGCAATAAAATTAGGAAATTCAAAGAAAATGATCTGATCTCCACTCTTGAAACTTTAGAACCCCATGGTATGAACATGATGATTTAAACATCCACTTTTTCATGTACATACTGGTTCCTCCTCCTATTAAATCAAAAGCTTTTGTTTGCACCGCTGATGAAAGACCTCACATCCTGTTTCTCTGGAAACTTTGTGTAATAATTTTGTGCGATCTCTTTACTACAATCTCTCTCTCTCTCTATATATATTATTATATATATATATACACATACATACTACAGTTATATCACAGCTAACTGTAATGGTAGGTCTACTGAGTAGCTGACAACAACTGTCAAAGCAGCACACAACACATTTTCTAGAGATGTTGTAAAATGGTGATGCATACGCACTAAGTGGCAAAGATGATTAGATATTGACCTGCTGTGTAGCATGTGCTATATTCTCTCCTATGCTGCACTCTCAGAGTGTACATGCGTCTGTATGGGGGTGTGTGTCTGTGTCCACGGCCATGCTGCAAGCCACACTGATCTTAATTAAACAGCTAATTACTCACATGGTGAGAATTCATACCTTAGGCTATCATGAGAGACCCAAGCATCTGTGAGGGTCTGTTTATGTATGTGTGTGCGCGTGTCTATCTGTCAGTGGGGTTTATCACACCTTTGGTGTGACATGATGGCCTGTAATATCCACACGATTTCAGAAATCCACATACCTACTCTAAGGAGCTGGTGTAAGGAATGCAGCATCAAAAGCAAGATCATTAACCATCACAATAAAGCAACCCAGAGAGAACCTTCATCCCGCTAATGAATTGGAAAGCTGCTGTTAGTTTGCTACATAAAGTCTTCATGGCACATAAACAGCCGAAGGAATAAAATCCTTCCGCACAACTATTAAAACCCATGCTCGCTCTGAGTCTTGTTCTAACTGAACCAGGAGCACGTGAGGGCACGTTCTCACCCTACCTGCTGTAGGATTCATCTGGACACCAGCCATTTGTCATTGAACCTGCAGTAAAGACAATTACTCTCCGTGTCAGACTGAGCCTCGTGCTTTCCAGAACATTCTCTATGTCCCTGTCTGCCTTATTTTACACACCACAGCAGCTACATAATTACTCGTGCTAATTAGGGTGAAGTTCAGACCATGTTTCTGTTAGTCAGCACCTTCGACTGATACCCCAGTCACTGCGCAGGGTGATTTGCACAGATTGGCACCAGCCACCTAAACCCCTATTCACATCCCCTCTCCTCTCACTCTCTCCCTCATCCTCTCTCCACCTTCCCCAGGGCAGATTACCAGACAACAGCAGAGAAAACCGCTGCTAGGTGAATTAAGTTGCTTCTGTCCTACGAGTTTGTCCTCAAAAACACAGTTTCTGTGGGCCAGCTTCCTTCAATTAGAGGTCATTAGTACTAAAGTCTTACGAAGATGAACAGGAGGGATGATACAAGCTCCTCCTATTACACGTCTGCTCAATGATCACATTAAAGCATGTCAAGAAAGTAGCTACCCTGCCCTCTTAATTGAATATGTGTAATAAATGGTAATATATTTAAATCAGGTGGATGGTGGCCCTAATTACAGAAATAGCATGCACATGATTTTCAGTAAAGCCTATTAAATGTAAGGTAAACTCATAAATGCTTTACATATGCACATCGGAAGAATATCTATGTAATTACTGTGCCACTTCAGTATAGAATTTTAGTAACCCTACAAAAACCTTGGTAACCTCAGAGTGCAAATCTGAAAATTTGCATTTTTTTTAAAGATTGTACAAGATGCATAAACATTATAATAGAAGTTACTTTCAATAACACCCATACTCATACTTAATATTCTGAAGACTATACATTTGGGTTCTGACTCTGACAAACCAATACTGCACCTTCGGTGGAATGCAAGGGTTCCTCTTTGTCCTGTGTATCATCTACGCAGTTATCAGGTATCTGATGATGATAAGAACAACAAGCCCATTAATCTAATTAGACCATACCAGCATGTTTTTGTTACGCTGCTTAAGCACGCCGTACACTCAGATCTGGCAGCATAATCATTACTGTGTGGCTATGGCAGTAATGACAAATGCAAATTCGCATTAAGCTCTTTACCTTCCCGGGCGGATGTGAGGGGAATGTCGCTCTGTGGGAAAGTCTTCCTGCTGGAACCCTCCCATCCTGCTCCAACTGCAGCCATATCAACACACCCATTCCAGATATTATTATTTGACAATGTTTATATGCAGGGTACCATTGCATTAATAATAATTACTCATTGTGAATAAAAAAACTAAACTAAACAGCTACACCTCATAAAATATACAATCAAGCAGACCCTGCTTTAGGGTAATAATAACATTCATTCATTTATTATTTATATAATAGCTAATAACATTCATTCATTTATTCATCTTCTAAAACCTCTTAAACCAGTTGAGGGTCATCAGGGTCCAGAGCCTATCCCAGCAGCCCAGTCCATCACATAGCACATGCTCACATACTCCCACTCGCTCATTCACACCACGTCCATTTAGAGATACTCATCCACCTAACATGCACTTCTTTGTACTGTGGGAGGAAAGTGAACTGTCCCACACAGTCAGTGGGAGAACGTGCAAACTCCACACAGACAGCAGACAGGCAGGACCGACCCAGGTCAGATTCCTGGATTCAACAGAACTAATCACCAACCACCAAGGGTTTTGCAATCCACTTAAAGGACATCAAGCGTCAGCTATTCAGGCTAATCAAGTTTCAGCTACACCATGTGGTCAAAGCAAAACCACACAGTTTAGGCAAAAAAAATTTACTTATCCTGACAAATTGAACTCTGTAAAACTTCTGTTTGAACTGTCATCTTAATTCAAAACTGAAATCATCAAATTCTAAAATGCAACAGAGTAAAGACAGCAAGGTAGTTACTGACAGATGAAAGTGTCATCATAGTTTAAAGGTTGGAACTCTACCTCAGCCAGAATGTCTTTAAAAGTCCATTAATAAATCAAGTGAATCTGGACTAAATCAAACGGGTAAATCCAATCGTTCATGTTCAGTGTGATATTGTCTGCGCGGTAAGTTTGTGAGTATAAATACAGTTAATGTCAGCCACCCATTACTACATCAGTATGCTGGAAACTAAACATTGCGCTGTGATCACAATTCCTTTATCCAGCCTGTGGGACAGAGGGCTAAATACAGCTCCAGCACTCATGGCATTGACAGGCCTGCTGCCGTAAGTGCTGGATGGTATTGACAGCTGCCGGTCGCCTGCTTATCTGAACCCCACAGTGATAAATGTGTAACACAGTAAGCGGTCCTAAACACCATTCACATACACAGTGCACACACATGGACAAAGCCATTAAAGATGGTGTTTGTGTGTGAGCATGTGTGTATGTGTAGAGGACAGAAAAAGAAGGAGGTAATTAGGCTTCGACATTGAAGGACTAGACTAGACTAGACTTTGAAGTGTACAAATCCTCAGGCAGATCTGGTCAGGCAGATCAGATTCAATTTTCAGAGTATGAAATACTAAATTTCACGCCAAGAATACAGTAACAGCAGCATCATCATGAACAATCTGATCAAAATTCAAAATTTCTGTTACCAGCACAGCAATTACTGAAGAATAAGGCACCACCACCTTAAAATAAATCAGAGTACTGCCCTCAGGTCCTGAAATGGCAGTCCAAGACTATTACAAAAACCTGCCTGAAATGTGTTCATGGTAGCTGCTACACAGAGCAAAATTATCATTAAGGATTACTATTCATCTGTGACAGCCTGCATCAGCAAATGTGTTGCTGCATGATGCAGTAGTCACCCTAACCATCAGACCAGGGCCAGCAAGGACAGTGAAGTACTGAGAGACTGTATTGCAGCCTTCCACACCAGGTGATCAACCTGCTCTCTGGGCAGTGCAGAAAATCTTTGCTTCTACAGAGAAAGCCAGGCCAGGGGGCAGAGACTACCACAGAGGCCCAAGGTGGTTCTGGCAGGGCTTCTGAGCTATTTCTGCCTGCAAGGGCAGGACCTGTTTCAGGAGCCCCAGTGAACGCAGTGTATCCCACCCAATATATGCTGGACTACTTCTTTACGAGATTTGAGGTTGATAACACAGAGGCAACTAGAAAGGCACTTCTGTAGCCAGCGAACAGGTGCCACTCCTGTTGAGTGTTGATGTAAGGAAGACCCTTCAAAGAGTCAACGAGTCAAAGAGTCAACGAGTCAAAGAGTCAAAGAGTCAACGAGTCAACGAGTCAAAGAGTCAACGAGTCAACGAGTCAACGAGTCAAAGAGTCAAAGAGTCAAAGAGTCAACGAGTCAACGAGTCAAAGAGTCAACGAGTCAACGAGTCAACGAGTCAAAGAGTCAAAGAGTCAAAGAGTCAACGAGTCAACGAGTCAACG
The DNA here is from genome assembly GCF_052324685.1 of Brachyhypopomus gauderio. Lineage (NCBI taxonomy): Eukaryota > Metazoa > Chordata > Actinopteri > Gymnotiformes > Hypopomidae > Brachyhypopomus > Brachyhypopomus gauderio. Next base: position 944,581 of record NW_027506906.1, read on the forward strand.
AGTCAACGAGTCAACGAGTCAGCCCTTACAACATTTGTAGACCTAATGGCATGTGCAAGGCACCTGGCTATGCTCTTGAGGTCTGCCCTGCTTTCATGTGTCTTTACAATTCAACAGTTTACAGTTAACTGTTTACAATATCCATTAAGTTATGCTTATTTATTAGCATAACCTCCTGTTTGCAATTTCAAGAGCTATTTACAGGTCTAGACTTGTAGCTTTAGCTATTACAGTCTTTAAACGAGTAGCCAAGGTTAGTGTTGTTATTCAACACTATCATACCAAGGTTAGTACACAATTCCACTGATATACCAGACGATATTATAAACTTATTATTATTGTAAACAATAAAGAAATTATGGTCATGAAAAAGCCACCTGGTTTTTCTATATTTCAGTTGGTGTTAATAAGGGTTTATCATGTGCTTTTGTTGTAAAGAATTTAATGTTGCAAGTGGTTGGAACTTGTAAAATTGTGAATCTGATCTGATCTGAACTGAGCCACCCAGACCAGCACATATAACTCTCTATGGAGATATGATGCACCTGGAAAAGAAGGACATCATTCATTATCAGTCATTCTGAGAATACTAACCAAACACTGCGCTAACAAATCCCCACAGAACTGCACACTCAGGAAGTTCACATTGTAGTCCTTCATCACCAACAACAACGGAGCAGCTCAGGGCTCTGTGTTCAGCTCCTACCTTCTCATCAAGACAAGATCAGGGCTCTGTGTTCAGCGCTACCTTCTCATCAAGACAAGATCAGGGCTCTGTGTTCAGCTCCTACCTTCTCATCAAGACAAGATCAGGGCTCTGTGTTCAGCGCTACCTTCTCATCAAGACAAGATCAGGGCTCTGTGTTCAGCGCCTACCTTCTCATCAAGACAAGATCAGGGCTCTGTGTTCAGCTCCTACCTTCTCATCAAGACTAGATCATTTATTCACTCATTTTCATGGCCTTACACAGCACCACCTTCACCCCAAAGTTAACTGACGACTGCCAGCTGATATTAAAACTGGATGTATCAGCAATATCAACAAGTTTTCTTTTACATGAGCAAAAAGCTGCAGCAAGGAGGCAAAATAATGATCACAAACTTTGGAACAAAGCAGATGCATCCACATCCATTCACCCTTTTTTCCAGCCTGCAGCAACATGGGGTTTTATAACTTGGAAAACGTCACCTAATCCAAAGATACTACTACCCTTAATAACGACATACAACAGCACATCTGTCTCCTAAGTAGACTCACAGATTTACAGGAGAAAGCATCCGCACCTGTAGCATCATGGTCTGCAAGGCCAAGGGCATTGAATCAGACTACACAGTCCTCCAGAGCATAGCATAATCCCTTATAACACCAACTTATTTCTGATGATCAAGTTTTTATGAAATTTTGGAGAAGGAAATGCACAATATGATCAAGGACACATCATCAAGCATCCAAACATCAGTCAAGACAACTTGACCACCTGCAGTTTTCCTGCAGATATATTACAAAATGAACTTTTTGATAAGGTCTTGACCTCTTCCAGATCTGTACTGAGTGTATTCCCCTGTCCTCTGGGGGAAGATCCTCTCTTATACACTGCATCCACTCCACTGTCCATGATGTTTCTGTTTGGTCTGCCCATTTCTCCATGTGAGGTGGTGTGATGTTCCCTAAGAACATTCAAACATGCCCCCATCACATTGTCTACAGAAGATGTAAAGAAAGCAAAATTACAAAGGTAAACTCCTAACCATATCTGTAACTACTGAATGTGGTGTTAAGTGCACCTCTCTATGCTCTGATTTACTGCGTGACTTTGCTAAGTGAGAGGTGTCTGTACCGACAAAGGTACTGACCTGGGGTCAGATGTGTGAAGGTGGACATAAACTGCTCATAAGATTGCTCAGGAACATTACAGAAGAGTTCAAGAGCTTCCGTTATGGTCTGATCATAGGGGACATAACCAGGGTTATTCTGTAAACGGGCCATTCCCCTCAATACCTATAAAAAAGAAAGATATAATATGGTTAATAATACGAGCTTCTCATGCATCATTATGTTCTAAGCACTGTACAATAAACAAAATCAGAGAGATTCAAATGGAAGAAGGCATAGGTACAAAGAAAATAAAGAAGGAAGATAGATTGGAGAGTAAGATTGCTGTACTCTGTACTCGTTGGGTCACTTAATCACACAATAATACACATTAAAGCCACATTAGCCCTGATTAAGGTGAAATTATCTTTTTAAAGTTCACTTCAATTACAATCAGTAAGGAAGGAGAATGATTACAGTGACATTAAAGAGTAACGAGCCACCATGCCCCGCCATCATCACAACATCTGAGCCGCCATCGTGTCGTTTGTCAAGCCCTTCCTCCGGGTGGACAGGTAGCGAAACATTCCTTAGGAAAGAAACAGGTGCTACACTAGAGCCTAATTACCCCGTGCCATCAATTAAACAGCACATTTACATGCGTGGCCCCAGGCCTTCTGTGCACTGCAGTCTTTTGTGTTACCCAGTGCACATTTGTCTCTGCTCTAATTCACATCTGTACTGTACTAGCCAATATCATTCTCATGGTTGCAGTGAGATATGGCGTTAAGACGACAGAATCATGTAGGATGGCTCTTCACGGTGAAAGTGAGAACTTTGACTATATGAATTTAAAACAAATGGGGGGGGGGACCCACCGCTGATTAAAATTCTAGAGGCATCTTATTTTTCACAGTGGCACGGGGGAGTGGATTAAACCCCTTCTCCTGCCCTGCGACTTAGCAGAAGATCAGAGACACAGAAGCTCAGAGACACAGAAGCTCAGAGACACAGAAGCTCAGAGACACAGGTGCTTGACTGTTTGTGTTTTTGAGCTCCAACGTTCTTCCAGACACTCGTGGTTACAGCTTTGTTTTGCTCACACTCACAGAGTCTCCCAAAACACACATACACAACCCAACCCCCCATCACAAAAAACACCACGCTAACTCAAAACAGCTGTTACCCACTCTCTCCATCTTTTACTCTTTTTAAGGCTATCATGTGTACTCTACCATCTCACACAGCTTACTCTGCTCTTTCAAAAGCAAATGTGTAAAAAAATACACAAAAACACAAACATATACACAAAAATTATGTAGACTTCTTGATTTTCTCAATTGTCAAACTGCACCCTAATATAAACAAAACAAACATTACTTGGGGCTGCATTTTATCACGATGTTTCTTTTTTGATAGGCTCATTGTTGTGAATATGTCTTATTCTCTTATTCAAATGTGATGGTGGGAAATTAACGTACTGCTAGTTTTCATCCTCTGTGACTCTGGGTGTCTTGTGCACCTGTTGGAGACGGTTAACCTCAATATGAAACTCACCAAAATCACCCAACCTTCACAACCTTCACAACCTTCACAACCTTCTCAACCTCCACAACCTTCTCGACCCTCACAGCTCTGCGCCCCTAATCAAGTCTACTGACAGCCAGCTGGACAGACATCCTCGTGTTACATATTTGGGACAACTGCAGCGAGCAAACGTGAAATAAAGACACTGTGGACACTGTGGAGGTAAGAGCGCGCCCCGTAATGCTCGTGCACGCGGACAGAAGTGGCGCGGGCGGTAAAGCTCGCGACCTTTAAACCGCCAGTTTGTTTTGTTTGTTTTGTGATCAAACTGCTAGTTTAATCGCTATTAACGTTGACCAGGCAAACAGTTCAATTCAGAAAAAGTATTTTGCCTTGACCAAAAGAAAAAAACACGAATTAATCTAACTGCTGTACAGAAAGTGACAAATAAGTGTTTAATAGTCTGCGATGGGTACCTTAAGCACGAATGTAGTGAAGTAGCATCATGGGCTACTGCTGCTAGCCTGCCAGCTAATGTAGAGCAACGGTGAAAATATCATCACATTTACCGAACTACAACTACTGTGTTACATTCACGCGTGGCATGTATTTTATTTCTATGAGAATGAATGAATGAGTAAGATCGCAGCAACAGTGAAATATACCAGACCAGGACAAGCTAGCAGCTGGCTGGACCTGTGGGGAAACTTACCAACTTAACGTTCCCCAGGCAACGGTGTGCAATGAATGCTGGGTAGCGATGCTTTGACATCACAGCTTCAGTGAAATGAACGGGGCGGCGACCGGAAACGGACTACACGCTATAAACACTAGTAATGCGTTCATTCAGTGACCTCAGGAACAGAGTTAAATTATGGTTCTGTCTTTGCACGTTTTTAACTTCATTAACATGTAAACCTGAAACTCTTTGCGAATTCTAAATGTCTTATTCCAAGAATAATCACTAAGTAATCACAAATTAGTTTAATTAACTGATATTTCGTTTCTCATTAAACAGCTCTCTGAAAAAGAATGTCCCTGCAACACCTCAACGCCATAAACTGTGCAAATCTTCTGCAGCCTGGATGTTCCTTATTGCATCTAGAAGGTGATGTTTACCTGTTTGGTCAGAAAGGCTGGCCTAAGCGATCCTGTCCAACCGGCATGTTTGGTGTTCGCATCAAGCAGGGAGAGCTCAAACTCCGTGCCATCTCCTTCTCTAACACCTCTTGCTATCTTCCACCACTGCGCTGCCCAGCAGTCTGTCGGCTGGAAGCTAGTGACGTAAGCCCTGAGTGCTACCTCATTCACGGAGGCCGAACACCCAACAATGAGCTTTCCTCCAGCTTCTACGTGCTGAGTGTGGATAGTCGTGGATGTAATCGGAAGGTCACACTGAGATGCCAGGAGAAAGAGTTGGCTGGGGAGACTCCCAGGCCCCGGTATGGCCACACCATCAGTGTCGTCCACAGTAGGGGGAAAACGGCATGTGTGCTGTTTGGTGGCAGGAGTTACCTGCCATCTACTGAGAGAACCACAGAGAACTGGAACACTGTAGTGGACTGTCCACCCCTGGTGTACCTCATTGACCTGCAGTTCGGGTGCACTTCAGCACACACCCTCTCAGAGCTTGCAGACGGCCAGTCGTTCCACCTGGCACTGGCACGAGAGGATTGCGTGTACTTCCTGGGTGGCCACATCCTCTCCACCGACTGCCGACCTCCTCGTCTGTTCAGGCTGCGTGTGGAGCTTCTCTTAGGCAGTCCACTGCTCTCCTGTGACATCCTCGATGATGGTCTCTCCCTCACAAGCTCCATCGCAACTCCCACCGGCTCTGCTCATGAGTACATCATCCTCGGTGGCTACCAGTCCGACTCCCAGAAGCGAATGCAATGCACCTACGTTGCACTGGATGATGTGGGTATACACTTCGAGTCTCGTGAGCCACCACAGTGGAGCAGTGAGATTAGCCAAAGCCGCACCTGGTTTGGGGGAAGCCTGGAAAAGGGCCGAGCTTTGATTGCTGTTCCATCGGAGGGCAATTCAGCATCTCACGATGCATATTACTTTTACCAAGTGAGCTTTCAGCTGGAGGCAGAAGGAGAGGATGCAAACCAGACATGCAGCCAAGAGTCCACTGAGTTTGAGGATTCAGCTCCTCTAGAGGACTCGGAGGAGCTCTACTTCGGACGTGAGCCCCATGAGATGGAGTACAGCAGCGATAGAGAGGGAGATACCTACAATGAGGAGGATGAAGAAGATGAATCTCAGACTGGTTACTGGATCAGGTGCTGCCTTGGTTGTCAGGTAGACATGAACACTTGGGAGCCCTTCTACTCCACGGAGCTCAACCGGCCAGCCATGATCTTCTGTTCCAGAGGTGAAGGTGGACACTGGGTCCACGCTCAGTGCATGGAGCTCTCAGAGAACCTACTGCTTAGTCTATCTCAGGGCAACAGCAAGTACTTCTGCGTGGACCATGGAGGCCTTCCCAGGCAAGAGAAGACCCCACCACGGCACACGATGCCTGTGAAGAGAGTGCCAATTAAGGCCCCGCACCGCAAAGCCCCCATCATGCTGAAAATGACCCCTGCCAAGAAGAGCTTTTTCAGACGGCTGTTTGACTGAGCTGCTCTTGGTGTTGCGGGTGTTTCTAAGCTAAAATGGATGTACATGAAATTAAGTGTTACTGAACACCTGATCAGTGTTTAGTTTTGCATATGTTTATGTACTGATGTTTCTTCAGATTATATCACTGTTTTTGGAGAATGAAAACTTGCAAAATGTATTTCTTAACTGGTTGAAATAAAGAGAGAATAAAGACAAAATTAGGCATTTTTCATGTTTATTAAAATAAAGATGTGAAATATATAAAAGACAAGAAACACAATGCAGCATTTTATTTACTGACAAAGCATTTCATGATCTAGAATATGTTTTAGAATTATGTCCAAAATATGTTAACATTTTTTTCAAAAGTTGATGTCTGAAATACATTACTGTAAGCAAGAATAATGAATTCATGTTTAAACAGTCATATTTATGCTCTCATAAGAAAGAAAACTGATTAGAGAACAGGGACTGTGTCAGTGTGCAAATCAACAAAGTAAAATTAAATTGCATCTGAGTATAAACTGTGCAAGAAAGTGTTTTGTTTATGACACACAGAATCTTGACACCCTCATAAATGTATCTGAAGCTCTTTGGCTACAACCATAAAATCAAAGATTTAACACAGAACACATCCATCATTTAATGAGTTATGTCAAAATGGAGACGCACAAGGGCTAAAAGTAAGTTGTCCTATATTAGCAAAAACACAGAGCATGTAGACACTGACATGTCATAAACACCCACAGTAAACAGTGACTACCATTTAACACCAGGGCATGACTAACAAATTCATCTTGGTTTACAACTGCATGTTCCATGCTAATTTTTTACTTGCCAATAAACAATCAATAAAATACACCAACAAAGTACAAAGTGGTGCATATTGAAACAATGTAACCAAAAGTAATTAAAAACATACGTCTGTGTATAATACTGCATATTGAACTGATATAACCCTTCAAACATATATACAGCCAATAAAGTATATTATTTAATTAAAGTAAAAACTCATCAAATAAATCAAGTAAATCTATAACTACGACAAAACAAGGTAAAATAATCTTAATAAAGTGGAAGAAAATAGCACTGTGACAACAATTTTAAGAACTGTTTGACCATCTGTTGTAGAATAATGATAAGTGTATCTGGTGCAAAATTACTGATTTATCTGTTAAGTGTTCAGCATGGTGCAAAATCATTAGGCTATGTTTAAATGGAGGTAGAATCGTAGCATATGTCCTGGAACCTACAGTCTTGTAAATATACAGTATTGAGGTCATTCAAAGTCGTTTTTACTTGGATGCTATTCTTCAAGAGGTACCTGATAATGTGACACTAAAATAATCCTCTTCGCTAGCTCCTCTGAAACCGAAGCAATTTGAGTTTCTCTAATTCCATTTTCTTTCTGCCCTCTATGATAAATTAATACAGCGATCATAAACGTACGCTCTTTTAAACCAATTCCCCTTCAGTGACTTGCAGTGCTTTCATCTGGTTCCATAAATAATCCTTCTGTATAAATTCATGAATGTGTCATAACCCAGCAATACAATAAACTATCCCATATTTCACCAGCAACCAAGGAAAAAAATCCGGCAAAGCCTGAGGAGAAAGAACAGCGATCTCCTCCTAAACTTATCTGTGCCATAAATTTACTCCAACTTTACAGACACTGAGGAAAAAAGATATATAATAAAGTAATTCAGTGTGATGTTATAGCTCATTTAAAGAGAATATCAGTGCTTCTGTCATATCAAGGCTCCAATAACAAGAAGTAAAGCAATGAAATGTCCAAGAATATTCAAGTCAAGGTATTTAAACAACTCCCACTGTTTTAAAACTCTGGTACGTCCAGTGTCATCTCACAGTCATCATCTGGGATCTCGTCAGGGTTAATCGTGGCTTGCAGCGCTTTTGCAGAGTTTCGATGAGCCTCCATGAACTTCTGCAGATACTTGGATGTATACAGCCAGTGGTGCTTCAGTATGTCTTCCAGCTCAAAGGTCTTGGACTGCCGAGCATTCATCTTACGGAAGCGACGAAAGAGCTTGTTCCCAGACTCATTGCCCTCGCTAGCCCAGGCACCGATCGAGCCATCCCGCTCCACAATCTCAGGCACGTGGGCCAGTGTCTTGTGGAGGTAGTTGGAAATCTTTCCTTCATAACGATATTTGAAAATGGTGGAAAGGAGGTCGGCGAAGCGATGGGAGTTGTAGCTGTATCGGCACAGCTGGTCAGGGCATTCCTGAGCTGGGCAGCTGGAGCGCCACACAGGTTTCATCTGGAGATACAGCTCCATCAGCTCCTTCAGAGCCTCGCGACGCTCCTCTGAAGGAATAAGCTCACACACCACCTCCACAGAGTCACGGGTCATAAGACGCCGTGCGTAGTTTCCATTCATCCTCATCACTGGCTTCAGATTGAGCTTCTTCCTCAGCTGCTTGTCGAGGGCTGAGCGCCAGCGACGTCTCTCTTCTTTGGACGGGCTGTTCTTCAGGTACACCTCCCCGATCTCATCTTGGAAGATCTTGTAGAACTCTGTAGCATTGCCAATGTCACAGTGCAGGGCGTCTAACGTGGGATGGGTCTCCATGAAGGGCTTGGCTGAGACCCCTTTGACCCGGTCACGCAGCTCCTCTGCAGACTCTGAGAAAGGGTTGGTCCTCCAGATCTCGTAACGTTCCAGATTTTCGTCATGGCTGCGGGTGACAGAGTGCAGCACCATGTTCTGAGAGGCTTCAGCTCGTGTGGAGTCACACAGGGTGCAGACGTAGGTGGAGCCCGAGGCCTCCAGGCCTTCCATTTCTCTCACCATCTTCTCGTCATAGCCGGTGCCCCGGAAGTGAAACCGAAAGGAACGAAGGAGGCCACCTACAGACAGGATGAGGCGACTATTCGTCATCGCTTTTTGCTCTGCAATCACAGGCCCCAAGATGGCGGTCAGCGTCTCGTGATCTGACTCGTCCACAAACATGAGACACAGAGGTCTGCAGGACAGCTCGGAATTAGGCTTCGGCTCCCGGAAGATGGTGACTGGTTCCTCAACACCCTCCGCTTGAATGGAGATAGACATCACTGTGAAAGAGAACCGCACTGCCTTCTCTGGGACGGCTGGGCCTCCTCCGTGCTTCTCACTGACATCCCCCATACCGTCACATGACTCCTTAATGACCACAGTGAATCCTGAAGTGCAGGTGCTGTCATCCATCCCTCTTTCTCTCAGTCCTTCCATGATGTCCTCCTCCAAATCCTTCAAGGCTGATACAAGTGCCACATCATAGCGGAATCTTCTGGAAATGGTGTCTGCAGGTACGTCATCTACAGAGGCTGTCCAGCCAGAAAGCCCATCAATGATGCCCAAGTTCCACGAGCTGGACACATTTTTGAGTGCAGGCTGCCACTCAAACTGATGGAAGCCAGGAAGAAGTTCCTTCTCAGCACTACGTAGGGTGTGTAAGGGCTGGAAGATCTGGCGGCCACTAGTGGCCTTGACGGTGCGATACATCTTGTGGTACTGGCTGCAGCTGAGGAAGGTGTTGACTCGTATAGCCAGACACACAGCAGGATGTAGACCGAGCCCCCTGCCTGGATGAGCAGACCGAGAGAAAACAAAACCAGTGTGAGTCAGACGAAGGTACAAATAAGGAGTTCATGACTATATGGGGGGGGGGGGGGCAGGTGGCAAGAATGGAGAATGGGAAGAGAAAGAAAAATATTAGTGATGGTTTGGATCTTCATATTGTCTTTCTCTTTCCATATCTCTCTCTCTCTCTCTCTCTCTCACACACACACACACACACACACACACGCACACATACACACACACACACACACAAAAGCCCATAGAGCAAATTCAAAATATCTCATTCAAATTGCAGGATATTCTAATTATTGCTAGATTTGTGATAATTATTTAATGTTAGAAGAAGAACAGAGGTGACTAGGGAGATCTGGCAAAACTGATCTATTGGCTGCTGATGAAAACAGACACCAGCTGGCCCTAATTCCCCAGAGATGAAACAGCACTGCCTGTGTCATTTACAGCTACAAGAGCTACTGATGTTGTTTTTATTCTAACACATTCTTGACAAGAGATGTTATTGTGTATTAGGGACACGGATAACTTGGTGCTGACAGTCATTTACATGTACCACCCAGCCACAATGACAAGCAGACGATGTCATTCTTTTGAGTGTAATGTACCAGATGAGTGCATGTTAGATATAAGTCCAACACATTTTATAAATTTGACTACTCTTTGTAAATGTAGTGCCCAGTATGTAGCACAGTTTTTTAAACTCTCAGCTAAACTGTATCGCTTACACAGTTTTTTTGTAACATATGTTTGTGTATATTATGGTAAATTGTTATAGAATGTTTCATATTCTTGGCTAATAATTCAGTAATATTCACTCATTATTATATCACTCTTTGTAAATGTAGATGTTATAAAATACAGGAGAGATGTGTTATTCCAAAAAACTGTGCTGCTTTCACAGCTCCATCCACGAGTCTCCACCCACGAGCCTCCACCCATGTGTCTTACCCTGCATCATTGCCTCCAGCTCATCGGCCTGTCTGTGTTCGTTGCCTGCTCTCAGGGCCAGCAGGAAGAGCGTCAGACACACGGACTTCACGTCTCCGCCCTCTTCCTTGTCAGCAAACGCCTTCACTTGACTCTTCAGCCCCCTCAGCCTGTGTTTCTGCGCACGCCGGGTCAGCGACAGCAGGTGCTGCCGGGGACGGCCGCCCTTGTTGACGGGCAGGTAGCCGTCCAGGTTCTGATCCTTCCCGCCCCGCTCGTCCCCGCCGTCCGGCTCCAGGCAGTGGTTCAGGCAGTGGTCTCCGAAGGAGTCGAAGCGGACCCACTCCCCACAGCCGTCTCTGGGGCACAGCAGGGGGAGAGCGTGGAGGACGGAGAGGAAGGCTTTGGCAGGGCCGGTCAGGTCACACGGGTTGAACAGGAAGCCACAGGCTGGACACTGGGGACCCAGGGCCCGGCAGTACTTCTGTACGCAGGTGCGACAGAAGAGATGCTGACACTGCAACTGAACTGGGTCGGAAAGCAGGTGATCACACACCTGGCAGGTCACAGCATTCACAAAGTCTTTCGGGAGGTCGCCCGGGAGAAGCTTGCTGCTTAGGTGGTCCTTCTGGCACCGAGTGATGTTCTTCACCCACAAGCTTCTCTGAGCAGCTGGAGTCACCCATGCCCTCAGACCAGCTGCTACAGGGGTGTCTGCAGGCTGTCTCCACAGTCTCGTGGGCCCTGTGGAAGGTGGATCTCTCTTGGTCCTCTTGGGCAGGCCGTGGGAGCTGCGTAGTGGTTTGTTTCTCTTCCTCCCTCTACGCTGAAGTACGAGTCTCTTGGGGAAGCAGAGGAGGCATTGTGAGGTGTGGGGCTTCCACACAGGGACCTGAGTCCTGGAGAAGCTACAGAACCCCCCTCCTCTCATGGCTACAGTCCAGCAACGGTGACAGAAAAAAGAAGGGTGAATGGTCTCCATGTCTCCATCCACATCTACTTTGAAGACCTTAAGGATGACCTCGGGCCAGGTAGCAGCCCTGCAGCCCATCCTACGCAGGGAAGACCTGCTGGACTCATCCAGGGTTCCCTGCACCTCGTGCTCAGGGCCTTTCGCTTTCCTCAGGATCATGCCACATAAGCGGCATAAAGACCTGAAAAACAGGAGGAAGTGAGCAGGTTCCTTTCAATCCACTACATTAGTGTTGAGGCAGATTCAATGATTCAGCCCAACACGAACTAACTAATTAATAGCTACATCCATGGTTCACCCTGTGATATCTAACCTAACCATCAGCCTACCTGAGATGGTTCATGTGCGTGTCAATCTCCTGCAGCTTGAGATCCACCCGTCTGCCGGCCTCCTCCATCCTCTCCTTACTCTTGCCCCCCAGGCAGAGCTTCATCACACTGCCAGGAGAGCCCGCGCCTCCCCCAGCCTCATCCTCCCCAAGCTGCGCTTCCGTCTCCTGCAGGGGCCCGCTCGGCAGGGGGACCTTCTCCATGGAGCGGACCCGGAAGAGCTTAAACTTCCAGTCGGAGAACTTGGAATAAGGGTGACACAGTTCATCTGGCATGGAGGCTCTCGGTGCGTCTGCTGGAATGCACAGCTCAGTCTCCATGGTACGGACACGGTCTCTGCGTCTGTGGAGGAGACAAGCACCAAGTGCAGAGAAGCAATACGAGATTAGCTTTGCTATCTGTAAGACTAGGAGATTAGTTTGGCTGCTGTGGAATATTTCTTGTGCATAACTGAAATGGTTCAGACTTATAAACCCACAAAACGGTTTGAACACAGCTGTGCTTTGAGTCCTATGGCACTATCAGGGAGATTTACTTAAGTCTGGGAATGTTTTGTACAAAGTGCTGTGAAATCCCAGCACAAGAGGAAGCATTCAACTCTGACCCTCACTGACACATTATTCCGTAAGTGGCATTTAACTCTTCTGTAAAATGCATGAGACAAGCATTCAGGAATCGATTTGATGCTGAAAACTTCATTTCTGCTCTCCTTTACACTCCCAGACTGGGAGTAACTGTGTCCTTTTTTTCCCTTCATGGGTACGGCAAGTTTGCTAAATGGGCACCTCTATCCCTTCAGGGCCGTCAATCAATTATATTAGTCATTTTCTCCGGTGGAGCCCGAGTCAGGAACACTGCCGCAGCGTTTTAAGAGCAGCCAACAGGAGAAGATAAAACTTACAACACCCAGATTCTGATGGAAGGGAGACAGTACTACTACTACTTTAAACCAAAATCACAAGACAAAGTGTCTTCAACCATAAACTGTGCACAAATGCGGGACACTGAGAATCGACAAAGGAACACAACAGCATTAAACCAGCAGAGTCCCAACTGTTGTTAACGACTGACAGCCCTCCAAAACAACTCTGCCAAGATGTGACACGCAGCTTTCATCTCTGACACCAGAATGCCATCAATCCCGTTCAATCAATAATTCAGCAGGAGCTCACCACGGAGGTCCCACGGTGACCGCATATCGGCCCTAGCTCTCCCTCACTCTCCCTCACAGTCTCGGTCTGCATTCCAAGCTTCTCTAGCTGTCAGCATCAGGCACAACTCTATGAGCTCCTCATACTCTCTCTCTCTCTTTGTCACACACACACACACACACAAACACACACACGCACAAACAGGCAGCTACATGAAAACAGCTGAGTGGGCCCCAGTCTGCCTGTCAGCTGGGTTCTCCTACCTTGTTTTTGAGGCTCAGCTGGTGTACTGTCCCCTGGGGTCTTCTCTGCACAGGAGCCCAAAGAAGAGGTGTGTGTGTGTGTGTGTGTGTGTGTGTGTGTGTGTGTGTGTGTGTGTGTGGGTGTCTGAGTGGCTCCTCTCCGCTCTGTGTGTCTATTTGGATCTGAGTGTTTCCACAAAGGATTGTGTCTCCCAATGACAGGGAGAGACCCCCATTTATACCTCACTGTGGAGACTGTAACTGACATCACTTGCCACCTGAATGACATGGGGTAGATGGAGTGATAGCCCTAACCACAAACATGCACACACACGCACACACAAAAGCATAACATAAACATGTGCCTCTTGACCTCATTGCACATATGCACACTGTCTATCGCACACACGCAAACACAAATGTGCAAGCTAAGTGCAGACATATAGACATATGTAGGAGCATCACATGAATGGAACTGCCCTGAAGCTCCTGTTCGGTACACCAGCCCAGCCTCCTGCAGCCCGTCCGGACCGTCTGGGCCTGCTTCATCATCTCCGGCCCTGACGCAGAGCGCACTTACTGCACCTCAGAATCACCCGACACCGGTACACAGTTCTCCCTACATATCACAGTCTAGTTTCTACACTTGCTCACAATGGATGGATCGTATCCCAGAAGTGTCATCTCTCTAATGACCTATACAGGCAGTGTTTGACAAATTCCTTGATTGTTACCAGCGTTCACTGACGCTGACGCGCCGCTTTTGTTTCGCGCTCCTTTACACGAAAATCACATTTGTGTGAGGCTCCATTTCCGCTCCTAGCGGCATTGTGCTCATGTCGGTGGTGAGGACGAACGTTAATGAGAGGGAATGACTCGATCGTTTGTCTCCGCAGATCGACGGGTATATTTGCGTAAGAATCAGCCGTGTTTGAATTCAGGTGGCGGATGAATCTGCTCTGTTCTCTGCAGGACGGCGCTCTGCTCTGCCGGATCTGTCAGCCAACGTATTAGGTGCACAGTTGGGGGCTGCAGGCTCTGCCTTTGGTCACAGCCTTTGTTGCGCTTCATTACTACTGTACACGAGGACCTAGGAATAATGACAAGCTCGCTGTCTAAAAGACTGACTCAGAGATATTTGTAGGGCTGGAGGGAAGCTGATTCATAAGCTAAGGAGAGTGCTGCAGTGAGTATGTTGGGCCAAATCATAATAGCTGTCTATAAACTGTGGAGAACAAGTTGTGGAAATGCCAATTTTGCCTCATATCATTATTGTCACGTCCTTCATACGGTAGAAATAACTTGAAAGACACAGAGAGTAGACACAGAGAGTAGACACAGAGAGTAGATACAGAGGGTAGACACAGAGGGTAGACACAGAGAGTAGATACAGAGGGCAGATACAGGGCAGACACAGGGCAGACACAGAGGGTAAACACAGAGGGTAGACACAGGGGGCAGACACAGAGGGTAGACACAGAGAGTAGATACAGAGGGCAGATACAGAGGGCAGACACAGGGCAGACACAGAGGGTAAACACAGAGGGTAGACACAGGGGGCAGACACAGAGGGCAGACACAGGGGGTAGACACAGAGAGTAGATACAGAGGGCAGATACAGAGGGCAGACACAGGGCAGACACAGATGGTAAACACAGAGGGTAGACACAGGGGGCAGACACAGAGGGCAAACACAGGGGGTAGACACAGGGGGCAGACACAGAGGGCAGACACAGGGGGCAGACACAGAGGGCAGACACAGGGGGTAGACACAGGGGGCAGACACAGAGGGCAGACACAGGGGGCAGACACAGGGAGCAGACACAGGGGGTAGACACAGGGGGTAGACACAGAGGGCAGACACAGGGGGTAGACACAGGGGGCAGACACAGAGGGCAGACACAGGGGGCAGACACAGGGGGCAGACACAGGGGGTAGACACAGGGGGTAGACACAGGGGGCAGACACAGGGGGTAGACACAGGGGGCAGACACAGAGGGCAGACACAGGGGGCAGACACAGGGGGCAGGCTCTTTAGTCAAAGTGGGTGTGTTCAGAATGCAAGACGGATTTAGGCACTGAATAGTTGATCATTTCCCCAGAGAAGCAGGTGTGATGGGCCTACGTTTGTGATGAAGAATACAAAATTACAGATGTCCACCTAGCAAACACGCGGTGCCCCCAGAGACCCCGCCTCCTTATCCCCCCTGACCCCGCCTCCTTATCCCCCCTGTCTACTAATTGACTTGTTATTGATAAGCCCACCGGCAGTTTGATTTATGGGAAAAATGTCTTGTGTTGGCAGCCACCTGGCGTGGAGAAGAGTGTTGTTGTGTGCTTGTTGGGGGTAGGTGGAGATGGGGAGGGTTGTTGTTTAGGTGGGTTTGTTACAGTTATCACCAACTGAACAGGACACCTGCTGAGTAGTCTTGGAGTTTTCCCTTAAATGCTGATCTGAGGTCAGTTCTGTAGTGATGGAGTCAGTAAGAGAAGGGGAAACGATGTCCTCGCTTCTGAGAAACGATGCTTGATAGTGAGTGAGAGTGAAAGTGCACACGTTTCCCAAGTCATTGATGTGAGTGGTAAATTTTGTTGGAAGATATAGGTAGAAGTTAATCACCATGGTGGTGTTAGGAGATAAGCTTCTAATATGGTATAGCTCATTGGAAGATACATGGATGGAATACAGTATTCCTACGATAAACCTTAGAGTGAGATCTGCCAGATGGATAAGGATATTGCCAGCATCAAACATAATATGTCTCATTCTTCTGCTCATACTATATAGTTAATATTTGGACAATTAACATGTGTGTTCTCATGCATACTTGAAAATGATTGCAGCCTGTCATGTTTTCACATATGTACCTGTCATCAGCTCTGGGCCAGATTCATCTTTCATGCCTCCCATGATACAGTAGTAGATCGATTTTTTTTTAAGTAGATGGTTTATCATTTCAAATCAAGAATAATTGTTCTTCTGGGGAAATGAAAGGCAGACTCCAGCAGGTTAAACAAGTTCAACTCCCCATTATTCTTTGCATGCCCTCATTTCTCTCTCTCTCTCTCATTCTCTCTCTCTCTCTCTCTCTCTCTCTCTCTCTCTCTCTCTCTCTCTCTCTCTCTCTCTCTCTCTCTCTCTCTCTCTCCCCAATCGTCCTCCCTCCTCAAAGTTTATTTTGTAAATTACCATTCCAAGCTGTGTCCCCTAGTGTGGTGTCATTAGTCAAAGGTAGCTGCCAGAATGCCTCTTTCGCTGTCCTGGCCACTTCTGGGTTGCTCATCTATCTTTCTCGCTGGCTCTGCCCTCCCTCTCTCTCTCCTTCCCTCAGCCCTGCCTAATAATCATTAATGCCCTTATCAGGATGCAGGCCATTTATTACCCGCTCTCCCTGTCTGTCTGACCGTCTGTCTTTGTTGTGAATGTAATGTAATGGCGTAAGTGTAGAACCTTTCTCCTGGCCTCCATCAAGTGGTTGTTTTACAACTATCACAGATTTTCTTTACAGTTTTGCCAAAGTAAGATCTGTCCAAAGCAAGAGTAGGTTTGTGGATAAACACACACACACACACAGAGGCAGGGCATGACAGTCAAAGATCAAAACAAGACACAACAGAGGCAGTGCCCCTCTCTTAAGATAACCCACGGTTTCTTATCTTTTCTATCTCTCTCTCTTTCTCACTCTCTCTCTCTCTCTCTCTCTCTCTCTCTCTCTCTCTCTCAATTCAATTCAATTCATTTCAATTCAAGGTGCTTTATTGGCATGACAAGTATTGCTTCATTTGTATTGCCAAAGCCTGAACACTTACAATACTAGTAACACTGAACACTTACAATACTAGTAACACTAGATAAAAGTTGGGCTCACAACTCTAAACACTGCAAAATTGTTAAACAACAGGTAAAATAAATATATACATACACATAAATACATTTCCCTAATTAAATAATAAAATCAGAAGTTGAAATCAAATAATACACGCATAAGGAGGTAAGAAGGGGAACCACATGTATATTTACATACATCAACGACATGGATTGTGTGTGTGTGTGTGTGTGTGTGTGTGTGTGTGTGTGTGTGTGTGTGTGTGTGTGTGTGTGTGTGTGTGTGTGTGTGTGTGCATGTGTGATCACTCACTGTCCCTCTCACGGTGGAAGACCATGACGTATTGTGCTATGAGTGTGCAGCAGTCTCTGTGCTCTCCTAGGGTTAGGGTTAGGGTTAGGGTTAGGGATAGGGTTAGCTGTAATTTGGTTGGTTCTGATCAGATTGGTCTTGATTTCCTGGTCCTGAATCTGGTGAGTGTTAGTGTGTGAGTGTGTGTTAGCGAGTGTTAGTGTGTAGTTCAGGACCAACTGAGTGAGGGGATCTTTGTTCTCTCTCTCTCTCTCTCTCTCTCTCTCAGCAGCACCGCTCTGGTGACTAATGCAGTGAGAAGCATGCTCTCTGTGGGTCCAGCTTGCTGCCCTGCCTCCTCTCGACTCGTGTCTTGGACATGTGGGGACTGACCCAGGACCGGCCCACACCACAACAAAACCCTTACTCCTTCTGAGCTTTAGTTTTGTCTGCTTTCAAGCCCTGGGGTCAGTATCTGCTCTTTACCACACAACTGCTTTCTCCTTCAAGCAGGCATTCAATTAACATCTAATGTGGCACCAGTCCGTCTATATGGAGGATAGACTTTGCCTTTCCAACCACCAGCAGAGGAAAAAGAGTCTCTGAGGCAAAGGGACGCTTCCTAAAAGCTTTGTTTGCTCCCTGGAACAAACAGGCATTAAGAAGCATGTGTGTGTGTGTGTGTGTGTGTGTGTGTGTGTGTGTGTGTGTGTGTGTGTGTGTGTGTGAGGGAGAGAAGGACCTCCAGATGGGTCTTATGTACTTTAAGTAAACTGTAAGAAATGAAAAGCGTACAGCAGATCGCGGGCCGTGGGAGCAGTGCTGGGGGAAATGGAGCCGGGCTTCTGTAATCAGAATAACAATGAACAACGACGCTCTTTAATTCTGCCTTAATTAAATCTGCATCTCCCCCAGTGAAGCTCAGACCCGGTGGAGCCTGCACACACTGCACACTGACACAGACGCTCCGCACTGACACAGACACTCCACACTGACACAGACACTCCGCACTGCTACAGACGCTGCACACTGACACAGACGCTCCGCACTGACACAGATGCTCCGCACTGACACAGACGCTGCACACTCACAGACGCTTCACACTCACACAGACACTCCGCACTGACACAGACACTCCACACTGACACAGACACTCCGCACTGCTACAGACGCTGCACACTGACACAGACGCTTCACACTCACACATACGCTGCACACTGACACAGACACTCCACACTGACACAGACACTACACACTGACACAGACGCTCCACACTGACACAGACGCTCCGCACTGACACAGACGCTCCTCACTGACACAGACGCTTCACACTCACACAGACGCTGCACACTCACACAGACGCTGCACACTCACACAGACCCTCCACACTCACACAGACGCTGCACACTCATATAGACGCTGCACACTCACACAGACACTCCACACTCATATAGACGCTGCACACTCACACAGACACTCCACACTGACATAGACACTCCACACTGACACAGACACTACACACTGACACAGACACTCCACACTGACACAGACGCTCCACACTGACACAGACACTACACACTGACACAGACGCTCCACACTGACACAGACGCTCCGCACTGACACAGACGCTCCTCACTGACACAGACGCTTCACACTCACACAGACGCTGCACACTCACACAGACGCTGCACACTCACACAGACCCTCCACACTCACACAGACGCTGCACACTCATATAGACGCTGCACACTCACACAGACACTCCACACTCATATAGACGCTGCACACTCACACAGACACTCCACACTCATATAGACGCTGCACACTGCTACAGACACTCCGCACAGCCACAGACACTCTTCGAATTCATGTGCCATTTAATGTGCTTCCATCATCTCTTCAGTGAGATTGGTGCCGGTTTAAACAGGCATTGCTAAGGCTGGAGATTAATGTGCTATACTGTTAGCACATGCAAAAGATCACACACAGATGCACCTAGAGCTCTCCTCGTCCCTTTGGCTATGTGTGTGTGCATGCGTGTGTGTGTATATGTTTGAGCGTGCGTGTGCAAGTGTGTGTGTGTGTGTGTGTGTGTGTGAGTGTTGTTTGGCAGAGCCTGAAAGGAGCCTCCTTTGTGTCTGTGAGTAAAAAGAGCAGCTCGGCGGAGCAGACGGCTGGTGTGGCCGCCACCGGCCCCTCGCCTCGGGGTTGTCCGCCACCGGCCCCTTGCCTCGGGGTTGTCCGCCGGCACCGAGCAGCTTATCACCTTCCCGTCCCATCACTAAAACGTCCATTACAGGAAATGCCAGAGCAGTCATGGCCTTTTCAGTGGCGCACATGTCACATCGCAGCCACGGAGACAATAGAGGCGGCCGACGGCGGTGCGGATCTCGCCCTCACTTAAACACACTGATCTTTAAATCAATTCGCCCTGTAATTATAATGTGGGGGAGGGGGGGGGGCTCACTGTCACCGTCCAGACCGGGGCTCGGCGCGCCGTGACACTGACAAGTGCAGCAGTGGCGGTCGGGCCCAGAAGCATCTGTCAGACCCAGCGCCACGGCACCGGAGCCATATGGAGACCGTGAACACTCTACAACAGGCCAGCGGTTGGAGCAGGGAGCCACTCAGCTGAGTGATTTAGGTGGGCGGAGATCAGAGGAAAAATGCCAGGATGTGTCTGAGCCCTCCCGCCCTGGGCCAGGGGGCTGTGATGGTGTGAGGTGCCCTTCAGAGGGGCTTACTCACACAGCAGGACCAGGACCAGGAGAGTTCCCCCTCGGGGTGAGAGTTCTAGGTATTGTACTCTCTCTCTCTCTCTCCCTTTCTCTCACTCACTCTCTCTCTCTCTCCCTCTCTCTCTCTCTCCCTCCCTCTCACCTGCTCCTTTCTGCCCCTCTCCAGCTCTGCAGGGGGGGCATCACTCTAATGGGGAGATGAAGGCTCTTCACTGGCCCCTCACTCAAACAACCACAGATGGAGAGAAAGAGAACTGGGAGAGAAAAGCAGCAACTGTTTATTCAGTCCAAAAACACAATTGTTGTAAATGTGATTTTGCTTGAGGTGCTTATGGGATCATGGAAAACTGAAACTACAGGCATTGTACCAAAGAATTTCCATCAGTGTGTGTGTGTGTGTGTGTGTGTGTGTGTGTGTGTGTGTGTGTGTGTGTGTGTAAGGGCATGTACTTGCACTTCAGATGATCTGTGTCAAGTTACCGTTTAATCTTTAACTCTCCTAACACTATTACATGTGAAATCCTTTTATCCTACGTCATGGCCACCGGAGAAGAGAGGAAGATTGGAGAGAATCGTCTACACTGTGTGTGTGTGTGTGCGAGAGAGAGAGAGAGAGAGAGACCTGGCTCTAGACCTGTCAGTCATGGGATGATAATATTAATGAAAATAGTCTAACAAATCGGAGGCTGTCGAACACCCACCTCACACACACGCCCACACACACACGCCCACACACACCTCACACACACGCCCACACACACCTCACACACACGCCCACACACACACGCCCACACACACCTCACACACACGCCCCCACACACACGCCCACACACACCTCACACACACGCCCACACACACCTCACACACACGCCCACACACACGCCCCCACACCCACCTCACACACACGCCCCCACACCCACCTCGCCCACACACACCTCACACACACGCCCACACACACGTCCCCACACCCACCTCACACACACGCCCCCACACCCACCTCACACACACCCACACACACACACGCCCACACACCCACCTCACACACACACGCCCACACACCCACCTCACACACACGCCCACACACACACGCCCACACACACCTCACACACACGCCCACACACACGTCCCCACACCCACCTCACACACACGCCCCCACACCCACCTCACACACACGCCCTCACACACACGCCCACACACACACGCCCACACACCCACCTCACACACACCCACACACACACACGCCCTCACACGCATGTGCAGCGTTCAGCGCAATTCACAGGAGTGTTTGGACTGAATGTGCAGATGGAGGGAGCACAGAGAGCTCCACCTGTGAGCAGCGCACTCCCCCCTCCACCACTCCCCCCCCCCCCCCCCCCCCCCCCACATCACCCCCCCCCCAACCTTTAACGCTTTGCCACGATTCATCGTGGCAGTAAAAACCCACGGCGGCTACGCTGCAGGTGGGACGGAGTCTATTGTTCGCGCCGGACGTTTGAACGGCGCTATCTAGCAGCAGCGGCGGCCGTCTCCAAAGGCGCTACTCTATATGCAAAGCAGAGTAATGGGTGGGGGTAGCCAGGAAGGAGCCTGGTGTGGAGTGATTATATTTGTAATTTAATTTCACTGGTCACACAGGGGAGAGATAAGAGAGAGGCTGCGTCTATCCGTGCCCAAGCGTGAACGGAGCCGTGAGAACAAGACGCTCACGGCTTCGTTGTAACTGGCGGACGTGTGATGAGCAGACGTACACATGGAGAGACGTTTTGAGGACACGCACACAAAGGACTGTTAGTGCTTATGCCTGTCCTTAATATATGCGTTGACACTTGGATATGAATTTATGTTGGTTATGCACACGTATACAGGCACACCAGGAGTGTACGGCAGGACTTCTCACTCAACCGGGTAATTTATATTGAAATTTGAGGTTGTCCACAGTGGTAAGAATATGCAGAGGTAAGGGAGATTCTTTGACAGGATATTCTTGACTTGAAGCATTATCACCACGTTTATGGAGCTAAGGATGAAATCCCTCTTTGTGAAGCATCCTCCAGAGAGTCACATGCACGCACATACACAGTCAAACCACAAAGCCCTGGCTGACCCGTGATTACTTTCACACTCTCTGTCTCCATACGGAATGCAATCAGCAGGTCTAACCTCACCAGGACCCTCCGTCCTGAAGAGCAAAGACATGTTTAAGATTCCGAGAGAGGAACACGTCGAGCTTTGCAAAGCCCAGAAATAAAAGAAAGTAAAGGATGAGAAGCCTGACCCTGACTGCATCACCGTCTGCCTCCAGAGACGCGGCGTTAGGGCCGTGTGCTGTTCCCTGATCGCCAGCCCAAAACAGGCTCACTTACCAAAAACTTTACTTTAATCAGAGATGTGGAAAGTTCTAAATGATCTTAGTCTAGAGAGTGAGCCTCTCCCTTTGACAGCCTGTAAGCCCTGAACCCTCTGCTGCTACGTCCAGGGCAAAGGTGGCATTAGCTATCTCCCTCTCTTCAGTCTCCCCCCCCCCCCCCCCCCCCCGGGGTGGGAGAGTGAGGCACCTCTACTCACCAGTCCACAAGTAAAGACAGGCAGAGGACGTCCTGCATGGATACCTAGAGATTAAGCCGTAGGCTGTAGAGTGAGCAAATCTGATTACATCAGAGTGGATTCTCCTCTTCCTGGTGAAAGTGTAGAAGGTTCTGCTCAGTCCATCAGTGGGCCAAGCAACGAAGTGATAACATCAGTCTTTGGCTTATGCAAATGGCAGGTTCAGCATACCTAAGCCATAATCTATAATACTCCTATATGAAGTGTAGACTGCAGCAATGCAGTATGGGATGGTTACCCAAAGTACACTTTGACAAAAGCTGTGGAGAGAAAATGAATAAACACTCATCACTGATCTTTGGCTATGTAGTGATAAATCAGAAGGGCCCGTGGGAAGGATGTCTTGCGTGTAAGTCCAGGACATTGAGAAATGGAGGTTCTGAAACAGGTTCTCTGCACACGGGTCACACACGGGCCGGAAAGCAGCCCCAGATCAGCCCTCTTCTCCACTAACCTGCAGTTTCTCCTCACTCATCTTCCTATCAGTGTTTCTATTTATGAGCTAAAGCTTGCAGTCTCAGTCTGTCCCACTCTGTGTTCCAAACCAAAGGGGCATGTCAGCCAAGCTGTTACGTTTTTAGTCCAATTACGTTTATACAACAGTGTCAAGTCTGCGTGCAAACTTATCCCATAATTCATCATATTCCTGGATCCTGTCCTGCTTTTTATGAGTGAGAATATTTTGTCTGAATTTGCCTGGACAGATGAACCAGTTCACACACAGTTACTAACATATACATGCATGCATGCACACACACAAACATATACATATACCCAGAGGCACATATAAACGAATATACATTTGCCTTAGGCTTGAACCAACCCACTCTGATTTCATTATTTGTCAAATGGATAGAAATTGGGAGGGCTGCTTTTTTCACGTTTCATACATTTCTACTCGACAAGTTACAACAGCACCACCAAATGGATACACAAGAGAATGCACTTATGTCTCCCCCAACATTAATGATTAAGGCCAGTCTGTGTCTTTATTTACGTCGATCAGTAAATACAAGCTCTTTTTCTTGGGAGATGCAAATTAGCAGAATAATTATAGGGATGTGGCTCCCTAATTGGCCTATAATTGATATGAAGAGTTCGACAGAGCCCAGACATTGTTCAGCAACACCTACTGTGAGTGGGTGTGGCCTCACTGCCATTCAATCACAGTGTCAAAGCTGACAGATGGTCATAATGGAAGACCCCACCCCCTAATTACTATGGTAATGAGCAACATATATCAGCATAGGTTTTTTTCTCTGCCTTTCAATATGATATTTATCCAGCACATTTCCAGCGAACCTTCATATTTCTGCAACAACAGCATCTATATCCACAGTCTTCCGAGGACCAGGAGGGGGTTTTTGCTCTGTTCAAACATGTCTGCTTTATCTCGGACAATTATTCCGTTTTTCACGAGCAGAATCGGGAGTGCGGTGGAGTTATCCCTGCAACAGGACAGCAGCGACCTGCACTCCCGGGACTCCTGAGACAAACATGGCCATAGAAACAGTGATGCCAGCCAGACCATGTTTGTTCTTCAAAGGGTTTCATGTGGTTGTACAGTAGTCCAAGACCCTTCAGTGAGTCTTAACGTCTTCGTAAAGGTATAGAGGACAAGGAAGAACATTTCACAGCTGTGCTGTGGAGGACTGAGCGGAGGGTACACCAGTCTAAACCAGAAATTATTCAAATAAATGAGTGAATGCAGAGGGTGATATTATGTTTAAGTGATTCCTCTCTGGCAATTGTCACGCCAAAAATTGCCCTCGTATTAAAATCACGGATGGTAGTTTATGTCCTGTCTGTGTGCACAGACAGAATGGCTCTGATCCTCATTTAGAGGGCAGTTGGGTTGTCATTCTGTACACACTAAACCACCCTGCTGTCATGACCTTCAAGGACACTCCACTCCCATTCAAACCCCAATTAAGTGTTATCCTGTTGGTAAATTTATAAAATAAAAAAAGGTCCTCAGTGGATTTAATAACAAACTCATTAGCCACCGCTAACAAGGCGGAACTGCCTTTTAATTAGTGGAGTACCTGATTAATGCAGAATTAGCTGAGACGGTTCGTTCTTCACCATTTTGGCAGGATCAAAAAGTAAACATGGGCTCAGTGACTTCCTGCCTCTCTCCCTCTCCCTCTCTCTCTCTCTCCCTCCCTCTCTCTCTCTCCCTGCCTCTCTCCCTCCCTCTCTCTCTCTCTCTCTCTCCCTCCCTCTCTCTCTCTCTCCCTCCCTCCCTCCCCCTCCCTCTCTCTCTCTCTCTCCCTCCCTCCCTCCCTCTCTCCCTCTCTCTCTCTCTCTCTCTCCCTGCCTCTCTCTCTCTCTCTCCCTGCCTCTCTCCCTCTCTCTCCCTGCCTCTCTCTCTCCCTCCCTCTCTCTCCCTCTCCCTCCCTCTCTCCCTCCCTCTCTCCCTCCCTCCCTCCCTCTCTCCCTCCCTGCCTGTCTCCCTACCCCCAGTTCCTACCCGTCTCCTGTCTCCTGTCTCCTCCCTCTGTCCCAGCTGGTGGTAGCTGGGAGCGGTGCGGTGACACACGGCAGGCGTCCTGCGTATCTACTTCAAAGTGCTGCTCTAAATATGAGTTTATAGGATAAGAGAAATGCCTCTGGGAGGGGGGGGGGGGTGTAGCCATTCTGTCCTTGGGAAGGAGTTTGGCACACACTGTCTGGGCCAGTGGCCCCCAGTGCAGGGGGAGCCATTGGGGAACGGGTCTGTTGTCTTTCCTGCTCAGCTTTAATTAGCTGAGGAGATGAGTGAGATGTTGTGGTCTAAATCCAGGGAGCAGGACCCCAACACTATACAGCACACACCTTACAGGGTCACTGCTCAAGGAGATTTAAATAGAAATAGATCAAATAGTTAGACAAAACCATAAGAGTGACTTAGCAAAGGTTCCTATGATACTTTATTTCGTTGGTTTAATCATTGTGCAAATAAAATATAAAGCATTCTGTTACTAGTAAAAAAACAAAAATAGGACTTGTTGTAACCAAAAATAACCAGATGAGGTCGCTGTTTAATGCATTGCCTCACCTGACAGAAATATCCCCCATCATGGAAATACCTAACAATGCTGATGTCTAATCTAATGTACACATGTACTGTATTACTTACAAAATGTAGTTTCAAAATGATCAACTTAGTTTTCACCATTTACTAAGTGATTCAGAGAAGCGTTATTACTGATAAGTGGGAAATGTATTGACCCAAGTATTCAGTACGACCTTTAGCCCCTTAGTTTGAATGTTTTCTATAAGTATCTTAATGTCAGTTCACAAATACATTTCATTCATTTTGTTCTTCAGGCTTCTGGTTCCTCAGTAAAGTGCAATAGCCCATCCACAGTGTTGAGAGCTTCCAGACCATCATCATCTCCATGAACAAGCCCAGGTGACCCCTGACCCCACGACTACCTGCTGTCAAACACCCACTCAGTCCATCTAGTGCCTGTGGGAGGTGCAGGTATTGGAGCAGTAGTAATAATCTGACACAGCACGTCTCTCCGTCGTTCAGCTCAGAGCGCAGACATCAGCCGCCTGATCCCCGCGTCATTATTCCTGCCCCCATGATGGCGGCTGTCCATGAATGAGCGAGAGTACATGACCTCGGGTAGCCCACCCACCCCACCCACCCCACCCTTCCACCACCCGTCAGCTGCCCTCATCAGGTCCGGCAGGGTGTCGGTCACCACACACTGTTCCACCAGGAACACGGTGGGAATCGCAGCCAATAGCAGCGTCCAGCCGACGGCCCCTAACCAGTAGGAGGAGCCCAGGCGTGTGATGTCATCCCGGATGTCAGCAACGTGCTCATGGGTGAAGAGTGCCCAGCTGAGCAGAAAAAAGAACCCTGAAAAGAGGTAGACGTGAGGAGACGTGAGGAGATGTGAGGAGACGTGAGGAGTCAAGCTTCAGCTCTGGAGGGCATTATGGGTACTCTGAGTGAAGGATCAGTGCATTAAACAAACACCAAGTTTCACTTTAGAAAGTTGAACTGGGAAAGCACAAATGTTTCTACTGTTGTTTTAAATTTCACTTTTGCAAGGGAGTGTCATGGAGAGGTTAGGAGAGACAGGGTCAGGGGTCGGTGTGTTAATACTGACCTGTAGGTGCGAGGGTGAGGAGGAGGAGGGTGGTGGGGTAGAGCCCTTGTCCTGCTATCAGCAGGGAGCGCATGTTGGAATATGACTGCACTGTCCGAGATGTCCAGCAGAGGGCAAACACGAGACACAGAACTCCGGAGCTTACGGCCATGAGGAACGAAAGGGCAGCAAAAATTCTCTGAGCCCCCAAACCTGTTAATCACAAGATATCACCTGAAGTATTGGTACATCTACCTAAAACAACTGAAACACTGTGTACATTACAGTGAAAGTTATTATAGTCAGACATTCACACCTGTATAAACACAATACATCAAAGAAACTACATAGATCCACATAGATCTTCACTGTGTGAGACTCGTTACAAATGACAGTAATTACCTTGTAATTACTCCTGTAATTAAGCCTCCAGTTGAGTTCTGCATTAGTATATTGAGAACTCAGAACAAAACTCTGGTTTCTGAAAGTCAACATTACTGCTTTCTATGTGGAGACGGGACGTCCCGCCAAAAGTCCTGAGTGTAGCAGCATGCCTGAGCTTGTCCGTGAGTGCAGACCAACCTTCCCTAACTCTACACACAGACGCAAGGTTCAAAGCAGCCACAGTAACGGGAAAACAAATGGCTTCCTAAGGCTTTCACATGCATGCTAATATTACTAACATAGTTTAGTGGTGCATTATGAAGATGGTCTGGTGTAGTGGGTAATGAAGCTACACACCCTCCTCCCCATGGGGAACTGGGGTCCGAGTCCCGTCCAGGCAGGAGATTTATGCTATACCAGTAAGAGCCCTCGGGGGAGACTCCCAGCCCTGCACATGCCAACCTGACTGAAAAATGTTCAGTCGCTCTGGGTAAGTGCATTCCCCAAATGTGTAAAAAATTATAAAATAAATACTGAAGAAAAACACTTAATCAAGAGCGATGTATTCCTAATCTGCCTGAAGTATCTAACGGCTCTTTGTGGTTCAACAAGCCAGAACCTGCATGTTTCAAACTTCCCATGATATTTAGTGCTTTCAATACAGCTTCTGGAATTTCTCACCATTTATACCATCATGACCGTATTCTTTATGTTATGCATGACACTACACATCAATCAAATCTATCAAACAGCAAAACCAATGATATACAGATAGATGTGGTCACACTTCACCAAACCCAGACAATATGTTGTCCAGCTGGGAGATGAGAACCAGCCCCTCACCTTGAATGGTGTTCTCCTCGGGCCAGCTGACAGCAGAAACATTCTTGTGTCCCCACAGTCCCTGCCGGTCCAGCCAGTCAGGTGTCCACACGGCGTAGCTGATGCACACACAGCCCACCAAGCCCAGGCAGGATTCAGCGAATCGAAATCGGCTCGTGGAATCTACCAGCTGTGGTCCTTTCATCACGGCAGGACAAACAAAAACTAAAATAATGGAGATTAGCAGAGATCTGCATAAGAAATCATTTTATAAATATTCCGCACAAATAACATAGGTTAAGACAGCCAGTGCAATAGCTCTATTATATCATATAAAAAATGATTATGGCTATATCGGTCAACATCACATTTTACTGTAATGACAAAAAACAATGAAAGACTTCCTACCTTAATTTGAAAACAGGTGAAGTAAAATGATGATAGTGAACTGGTATGGTGTCTACACGCTCTAGCGACAGAGAGCAACAGTACAGTGAAGGTGACACTTAGATAATGAGAGTGAAACAGTGAGGTAATGACAGACACTCATCATTCATACCGATCTCACTTCCCCCTCACATGACTGTAATAAGACACCAGAGAGTGGAGATCCCAGCCTACGGTGAGTGGAAACTCCCCAACTCAACCACCAACCCACCAATGGTTTGATTTTCCCCAAAAGCCCATCTGAGTCAACTGAGATCTAATATTTCACCTCATCTTGGTAGTTGTGAAGGGGAGAAAGTGCCTCAGAAAAGCAACTGTACATGGAGACTGTAGGAACACTTACCTGCTCTGTGGAGTCCAGCACACGCTGTAGCCACACTTACCTGCACTTGACTGTATAACTACCCACACTCTCTATCTTATCAGTCCTCCATGTGTGATGGTATTACTTACAGCAGAGATGAGTTGGGTTAAGGGCGTGAGCCACAACTTTGTAAGCAGTGAGGTAAGCTGCCTTGTCATCATGGCAAGAAGCGTACCTACACAGGAAAGAATAGCCCACTCTAAATTCTGAAAGTGGGCTTGCAGGAAACCCACACTTACTTCCTGTAGGGTTAACACTAACACTCAGTATGGACGCAACAGGACAAATAGAAACGTCATAAAAACACACATTTTAGAAAGAGCTACACTTTAATTTAAACAGATATTGAAGCATTTGTATCCTAACGTGACATATGACGCAAATCACACAAATTCATGAAATACAAGAGTCCCATGTAAAGGGTACAAACAAATCATTTAAAGCAATTTCATTCTGGAAGACATCTGTGGGATATCTAGAAAACCTCCAGAATATCTAGAAGACCTCCAGGATATCTAGAAGACCTCCAGGTCCTAAGAGTCATAAACCAAAACATTAAAAGAAAAAAACAATCACCTGTACCTCAAGTATATAGTTCATTTAGACATAAATCTGCAAAATCAGATTCATTGTTTATTACATGTAAAAAGATAAAAAGATCTACAAACACACAGGCCTTGGCACTGAAGAACGCTGCACTGTACGGTGCCATCACATCCTGGCTCTGTCCAACAGATCTTTAAAAACAGTCACGTGTGTGGGATCTTCTCCAGAAGACAGTTCTGGCTTGTTCTTGTCCAGCCAATCAGAGGAGTGGATCTGGTGTCGCAAGACACCAATCAGGGACTCCAGGCTATTAGAGTTGGATGAGGATTGGCCATTGAAAACCACAAAGTCTTCATCAACCAATGATGTTGTTTTTGGCACGCCACCATTTCCAACACAGGGCCCTTTTGTTGGCGTACTGAAGGTCTCACTTGTTGCGTCTTTGGTTTTGTCCCCATGGCTTTTGTCCTTTGTCTCTGTGATCCTCTCTGTTTGTCTGCAGCCCTGTCCTGGGTCTCCTTCACTGTCCTCACGGTCAGGCACGATGCTGGAGCCCCGAAGCTCCTCTAAAGTCTCTCTGATCCTCTCCAGGCCTGAGAGAGCAGCACACAGATAACACCCACCCAACAACAGGTTACGAAGAGCCACAGTGTTCATAAGAACCAACAACAACAAAAAGTGTGAACGGACCAAGCTGGAGACGGTGCTGCTGCTCTGAGAAGACGACACGGAACCAGCCCGGCACAGAACAGCTAAAGGCCCGTCCACAGCTCAGCAGAACCCTGTGCTTCAGAAAACACCTCCACATACGTAGCTCCTCTGTGAAGGTGTGCTCCTTAAGACACTGACGCACGCACGCACACACCCACGCACGCACGCACGCACCCACACACACACACACACACACACACACACACACACACACACACACACAGAGTACTGTAGGATCTTTCTGAAGTCAGTACTAACCAAACCAAGCCTTTCAAATTAATTTTATGATAGTAAAGCTTACAAATGAACCATACAGAACTGATTCAAAACATTGTTATTTGCATTTGTTAGTTACAGATTACGTTACTGATTACATACAAGATGTAATAAAAACTATTTATATTCATTGCACTGGTACTTAACATTGATTTGTTTATTGTAAACAAACAAAATTAATTTATTTATTTTTATTAATTAAAAGAAACAGGAACACTGACACTCCAGCTAAAGCCCTTAAAGCCCTCTATGCAAATGAAGAAGAGTATGTTTCATAACTGAAAAAACAGGCAGCCATTTTAAACCATTAATTTCATCCTTGTTTTTGTCCATGATTGTAGCTCATAGTCTGTGAACTCCAGTCTGTGAACTGTGTGATAACAGGATCAGCAACTGACCCAAACTAACACGGACACGTCGTACGGAGTGTGACGCAGCTAGGAAGCCTGGGAGACTCGTGAGGACTCGTCAGGATGAATCAGGATGTGTCTGACCCAGAGAAAGACAACAACGTGGAGAAGAAAAGTCACATGGCTCACTATGAGGATGAGGGCCCAGATGGACAACTACTCCTGTCAGAACATAAAAGAGGAACACCGAAACCCAAAGACGCTGGAGACAAACCCAATGCCAAATGTTCTCAGTGAAGGACGAATGAGAACTCCAGAGGTCATGGCGACCATGCGAGGTAGAGCGTCGGTTTACCGGCTCATACTTATTCTGGGTCAATAGCCTGGATGTTATAGCTATATTTAGTAAAGGCAAAATAGAAAAAATAAGATACTAAATAAAATAAGAATAGTACTGCAGACACTATTCTCACAAATCCACTATTTGCCAAAGAATTAAATGCAAAGAGACTAATATAAACTCACTAGTAGACAGCAAACAATCTAGGCCCTAGACAGCAAGTCCAAAAATAGCCAGAACACATCATCATCAGAGGAAGAGTGTGACAAAGGAGAGGAAGGAGATGTCTGAATGTACTGGGAGATGTACAGGAGGTCTGACAAGTGTGTTCTGAGAAAAAAGTGTCTGATAGTGAAGTGGGACAGACAGGACTGAGGACAGAGGGACTGAGGACAGAGAGACTGCAAGGAGAGACATGCTGTAATGGGTAAGAGGAGCAACGGGAGAAAGTAGCACATTCAATGGAGGAGGAGGAAGAGGAAGAGGAAGAGGAGGAGGAAGAAGAAGAAGAGGAAGAAGAGGAGGAGGAGGAAGAGGAGGAGCGGGACGAAGAAGAGGAAGAAGAGGAGGATGTTTTGCTCACGGCTAGCACACGCAGTGGGGACCCCTGAGGAGAGGAGCTCAATACACCCCCTCCCACAAGACACCCCCTCCCACGATACACCCCCTCACACAATACACCCCCTCCCACAATACACGCCCTCACACAATACACCCCCTCACACAATACACGCCCTCACTCAATACACCCCCTCCCACAAGACACCCCCTCCCACAAGACACCCCCTCCCACGATACACCCCCTCACACAATACACCCCCTCCCACAATACACCCCCTCCCACAATACACGCCCTCCCACAATACACGCCCTCACACAATACACCCCCTCCCACAAGACACCCCCTCCCACAAGACACCCCCTCACACAAGACACCCCCTCCCACAAGACACCCCCTCCCACAAGACACCCCCTCCCACAAGACACGCCCTCACACAATACACGCCCTCCCACAAGACACGCCCTCCCACAAGACACGCCCTCCCACAAGACACCCCCTCCCACAAGACACCCCCTCCCACAAGACACCCCCTCACTCAATACACCCCCTCCCACAAGACACCCCCTCCCACAAGACACCCCCTCCCACAAGACACCCCCTCCCACAAGACACCCCCTCACACAATACACCCCCTCACTCAATACACCCCCTCACACAAGACACCCCCTCACACAAGACACCCCCTCACACAAGACACCCCCTCACACAATACACCCCCTCACACAAGACACCCCCTCACACAAGACAGGGGCAAGGAACAGTCAAGGAAAAAGAGAGAGGGATGGAGGAATGGGGTGGAGGGGTGGAGGAGTGAAGGAGAGGTGGATGAAACACTGGTGGCAATATGATGCCTTCTACAAGAGCCCTTATCCCAAATCTAGAAGCATTAGTCATGTGTGTCGTGGTTTATTGTGGTCCAGTTGAATCAGTTCCTTTAACATTACTTCCTGAATGATGCGATTCATATACAGAACGCAGAATAAGACTCACTCCTCCACTCCTCCTCGCTCCTCCACTCCTCCACCCCTCCTCCACCCCTCCTCGCTCCTCCACCCCTCCACTCATCCTCCACTCCTCCACTCCTCCACCCCTCCACCCCTCCACTCCTCCACTCCTCCACCCCTCCTCCACCCCTCCACCCCTCCACTCCTCCACTCCTCCACCCCTCCTCCACCCCTCCACCCCTCCTCCACCCCCCACCCTCTGACCCAAAGGTGGGTTGTCATAACCTTCAGATGGCACGCTGCAGCTCAGCTGATCCTGTGATGCCCGGACTGCTCACCTTGCTGAAGTCAGCCCAGATAAAGAAACCAGCGCCCCTGTTCAGGTGAGGGATTCCCAGCCTGCCCAGCTGACCCGACACACAGCGATGGGCCTCACGCAGTCGCCGCCTGTTCTCCGGCAGGAACACACCGTGGATCCACTCTGGAACCATCAGCACACACTGTTAGACATCCGCCTCCCACAGGGAATCGGAGAACGCATGTGGATTAGACTGGACATGCAGATACTCAGTACCGTGGTCCCTCAGCAGCTGGGCCACCTGGTACTGTGTAGGTCCTGAGACACCATGAAGGCAGCCCAGTTGGTCCAGGGCCTGCACCAGATCCCTGTTCTCAGAGTAGACCACGCCCACCCGCAAACCACTCATGGCAAAGTCCTGCAGACAGCGCAAAAGCCACAAAACACAGTGAGATGTGGTTCAGCGTTTCTGCTGTAGAGTGAATCCCACAACACAGGACACAGAGTCTCACCTTGCTAAACCCCCAAATCACATGAGTTCTCAGAGGGTCTGGGAGCCTGCCAGGAGACAGGGTTATTATGAAGGGTCTCGACACTCCAGCGTGAAAGACAAAAGATTGAACAATCTACTTGTCATGTGTCCATGTTACCTGTCCAGACTGAGGACACTGTGAAAGGAATCGTCCTCCCCAAACACGGACAGCATGTAGATCTCGTCCACGATAACATGTAGTACATGTCTGTGACATACACAACAAACAAATGAATACAATGGAGGATTTGAACAAGAAAGGATCAGACCACAACCATCAGACTGTGACTATCAGACTACAAAAATCTAAATGAATGGCCAACCACAGCACAACTCCCAAGTTATTTTAACATTCCATTTGGAAAAAGTGTTGCCATAATATCAAAAGTTTCCTGTTTCAAACAGGATCTAAGACCAGGTAGTCAGGCAAGTGTTGCTCAGTTCTGGACTCAATAAACTAACTCTTTAGCAAATTTCAGAAAGCTGTTCATGTCTTCAGAAGAGTAGATCTCTCCCAGAGGATTGTGGGGGTTCATCAGGATAAGCGCTTTCACATTCACTCCCTGCAGAAAACGAGAGAAGCCATATTGTCTTTACACGTGAACATGTGAGTGTGTAAGCAGCATGTCGGTTCTCTGACACGTGAACATGTGAGTGTGTAAGCAGCATGTCGGTTCTCTGACACGTGAACATGTGAGTGTGTAAGCAGCATGTCGGTTCTCTGACACGTGAACATGTAAGTGTGAAAGCAGCATGTCGGTTCTCTGACACGAGAACATGTGAGTGTGTAAGCAGCATGTCGGTTCTCTGACACGTGAACATGTGAGTGTGTAAGCAGCATGTCGGTTCTCTCGTGCATCACCTGATGTTTGGCCCTTTGAAGGGCTTGTTCTAGTTTCTCAGCAGTGAGGTGAAATGGTCTATCGTCATTTTCTAGAGGCTAAAGAAAAACGTTGCATAAAAATCATATACAATTCCACAAAGAAGGCACGCTGAGTGGTGATTATACAATGACTATACAAAGAACTCTTGATGACTACCTTACTGTCAAGAGGAACATGATAGAGATTAACACCACTGTACAAAGCAACATCCTCGGTGATCGCACCATAAAAGGGGGTTGGGATGAGGATTGCATCTGCAAAAGACCCAGGACACACACACACACACACACACACACACACACACACACACACACACACACACACACACACACACACACACACACACACACTAGGTAAATTCACAAACTCGTTGGTCTGGATTTTGAACAAATATAGAGACTGGACCAGCAGAGTTTTATATATGCTCCTATAAGAGTGTGGATAAAGAATCTGGCCACATGTGCTCTTACCATCAGGATCACAGAGCACAGCTGCCAACGCACAGAAGAGAGACCCACAGCCATTCATTACAACAACCTAACACACACACACACACACACACACGCACACACACACACACACACACACACACACACACACACACACACACACACACACACACACACACACACACACACACACAGAAAAGTTTGAAGAAAGAGGAAATATAAGCATAACAATAGCACTTTTTGCTGATACGACTGAACCAATCAGAAGAACTCACGTTGTCGGCGTCCAGTGGCCTTGGGGAACAGCACAGCTCTGACAGGAACGTGGCCACTTCCTCTCTCAGGCTGTGGAAACCAGAAGTCATTTGCTACATTAATAACATCACTACTGTGAATTCGAAGGGAAGGGGACATCTGACAAACTCAGCAATTTATATCCAGTCAAATCCAGTTTGGTGCACAATTTTATAGGCATTAGCACATGAAAAGTTTTGAAAAGACTGAAAGTTTTCATACAAGCGATGCCCTTTCCAGTCTGGGTACTGCAGGAGTGCTGGTTCTGTGTGGAGCATGTCTGGTTGGGTCAGCTAGGGCACGAACCAACAACCAATCAGAGCACAGCACACCGCTTTGCTCCTTGTACAATAAGAGCAAATATCTATTAAATATCATATGAACTTTAATAACGCCTCACCCGTTCCTTCAGTAGGTCAAAGCATAGTTTGTTCTCACTTGTTCCCATATTTATTATGCCCTGAAAGAAAAGGACATAACAACAGAGACTTATGGACGTTATAAAAATAACCCTGGATATCACTCCCAATAAGGCGCACACACGCACACACACGCACACACACGCGCACACACACGCGCACACACACACACGCACACACACGCACACACACAGGCGTACTGTGTTCTTGGCTGTGAGCCTGGAGCATGAAATTTAAACACACGAGCAGAAATCCCGTGAGCCAGGATCACAACCCACTGCAGCACGCGGGCAGCAGGACTTACATCAGGGTTGCTGCTCTCATCGTACTGGTTGTCACGGTACAGCGCGTAGCCCTCCTGCAGGACGCCCAGGTGCTGCAGGACACCGTTCCCCCTGCGGGACAGGTACGCGCTGGGCTGGGCTGCCACATCGCTCCACTCCATCCTCACTGCACGAGGGAGTACGGACGTGCCGGGTGACGGACGCTGCTCTGGCCCTGGAGGGGACGGCTCAGGGGCGGGGCCCAGCTCAGGGGCGGGGCCCAGCTCAGGGGCGGGGCCCAGCTCGGGCTCCTCCTCCTCCTCCGCGTCGGCCAACGGGGAGGCGGAGACAGCCGTGGGCGTGGCGGCCCCGCCCTGTTTCGTCTCGCGCCCCGCGGGCGTCAGGGCTCCTGCGACTATAGAGAGGAGACGCAGCTCGTGATGACGCTCCTGCTGGACACGTCGCTCCTCCTGCTGCACCCTGCGCTCCTCCGCCCGCTCCTCCTGCTGGAGCCGGGCCTCCTCCAGGGACAGGTACCGCTCCTCCATCACACGCTGCCAGCTCAGGAACCCGGCCAGCGCACTCTCCAGCAGCCGCCCGCCCCCCGGCCCGGCCCGGCCCGCCCGGCCCGCTCGCCGCCGCTTCCTCTGACGGAGCGAGTTGGAGCTCTTGGGGTCCTCCACGTCACTGTGACTCCCTCCGTCTCTGGTCAGCGCCCCCGCTGTGGCTGGAGAAACACCAGTGCCAGAAGATCCAGCCATGTTATGATCACTGAACGCTGTGAAATGGAAAAAGAGAAAAAGGGAGACGCTCAGTTCTGTGGTGGAGGGCACAACATCAACATGACATTTTATTTACATTTATTTATAAATATTTTTATTTACACAGAGCAAAAATATATCTATACACACTCTATAAATATATACATGATTTGTGTTGAGCTTTTCAAAGATAAATGGCTAAAAGGCAGACTGGGTGTCTGGAAGAACTTCTGATATAATGTGATGTCTGAATATTATTTTAAACGTATTCGTGGCCAACACCCGTAATATCAGTGATTAAATCAAATGATCCAAATCGGCTGTCATACTCGTGCCGTAATGTGTGCACACTCCTCACTCCTCACTCTCACTCCTTACTCTCATTCTGACTCTCACTCCTCACTCTCATTCTCACTCCTCACTCTCATTCTCACTCTCATTCTCACTCCTCACTTTCACTCCTCACTTTCACTCCTCACTCTCATTCTCACTCTCATTCTCACTCTCATTCTCACTCCTCACTCCTCACTCTCATCAATATTTTTTCCGTCCCTCTAGTGTTTTTTCCAGCTTGTTCCTCCACAGGCAAACCTACTTCTGTTTCTACCACTCCAGGGCCTCCATTCATCATGTCTGGCCATCATGTCTCCATTCATCATGTCTGGCCTATAGTTGGCCAATGATCTACAAGACTGCTACTTTATTTTGTCCAGGCTTGGAATGGCCAGTTTTAGTGTGTAATGGTTCAAAGAGAACTGAATCTGTGAAACTAGTGGCAGGATCAGTTATAATCAGATGACTAGTGGCAGGATCAGTTATAATCAGATGACTAGTGGCAGGATCAGTTATAATCAGATATATGACTAGTGGCAGGATCAGTTATAATCAGATATATGACTAGTGGCAGGATCAGTTATAATCAGATATATGACTAGTGGCAGGATCAGTTATAATCAGATGACTAGTGGCAGGATCAGTTATAATCAGATGACTAGTGGCAGGATCAGTTATAATCAGATATATGACTAGTGGCAGGATCAGTTATAATCAGATATATGACTAGTGGCAGGATCAGTTATAATCAGATGACTAGTGGCAGGATCAGTTATAATCAGATATATGACTAGTGGCAGGATCAGTTATAATCAGATATATGACTAGTGGCAGGATCAGTTATAATCAGATGACTAGTGGCAGGATCAGTTATAATCAGATGACTAGTGGCAGGATCAGTTATAATCAGATATATGACTAGTGGCAGGATCAGTTATAATCAGATGACTAGTGGCAGGATCAGTTATAATCAGATATATGACTAGTGGCAGGATCAGTTATAATCAGATATATGACTAGTGGCAGCATCAGTTATAATCAGATATAATTGGGGTCCAGTGTGACTGTAGTCCACAACAGTGTGGGTGGTGTTTCATATACACAGTGTTATTATAAGCTACGTGACTTTTTAAATAAATTCCAGTGACTCATGTGATGTTTCACTACCTGACGGGGAGCTCCGTGTGTGAGCGGCTCCCTCCCCTCTCGCCTCGCTCAGCTCCTCCGTGTCGGGTTCGTCCTCGGAACCGATCTGGTACATCAGCTCCGGCTGGTGCGGCGGGTCGGATCTCAACATCTCGTCGTCCGTGTTCAGGTCTTCACGTTTGATCTCCATCATCTCGCCCGGGTTTGGTGGCCGGTTGAACATGAAGGTGTGTGTGGCGGTGGAGGTGAAAGCGGCGCCGTGCAGCCCGTGCGGGTCCGAGCTGGAGCAGCCCGGCGGTACCGGCGGCACGGACGCATTGGCCCACATCGCCGAGTAGGAGGACGAGGCGGTTCGGTTACTCAACACACGATCCATCACCTCGTAAAACTTCCAGGTCCTCCCGCCTCGCACAGTCTTCTGGTTCTCTTTAATCCGCCGGTACTCCAGCTTGAGTTTCTTGATCTTCTCCCGACACTGGTCCCCGGTCCGGTAGATCCCCCTGCCGTGCAGAGCCACCGCTATACGGTTGAAGACGTGCTGGTTCCTCAGACAGCTCTCCAGCTCGTTTTGGACCGCTTCGTCCGACCAGAGCTGCAGAAGTTCAACCACCTCTGGTTCCGACCAGTTGCTTCCACGTTCATACTTTTTGCCATGAAAGTCCATTCTACTGTAAATAAGGTTTATTATAGACACAAGACCCGCCACGCGTTCGTCCACGGATTAAAGTACTGCACTGTGAAACATTAAATGTTTGGCTATAAGGTCCAATATCTAATATCTAATATCTATATCATAACAGCTGTTATGCAGGTCAGTCCAAATGGGTTTTGAGGACCAGGACTAGACAATGGTGGCGAATGCAAGCTGACCTATTTTGGGTTTTTTTTTTAGCTACTGTTTCTGATGCAGTAGCTAATAATATTACATCCGGGTTTACGGCACATGCGTGCTGTCCTTATTCCGGGACAACTTTGGTCCGTGTTAGCGCCGCACCACGCTGTAGTAGAGCGGAACATCTCAGCAAACCCAACGAGTTCGGCAGAGCGGCAGAGTCGAGCCTGACTCATTAGCACCCCCTGGTGGGGAAGTGTCAGGAATGGCTGTTATTTCGATTTTGAGATGTATTACTCAGAAATCATGTGACATTTTCAAAATTTTCCTATTGTCTTATCCTTACACACATACGTTAAGACTTTTCGTGTTCTGACTATTGTCAAAACGTCTTTATTCGCACACTAATGTAAATCTTACATACCCATTACCACTTTTATTAGTTATATCTGTGTTTCTGACCTGATACCAAATCTAAATCAGGTCTGACATGTTTTTAACCTTCTATGGTTTTAATCTTAAAAGATAGCAAACTCACTGGAACACTCTGATGTTAATTTGTACTTGTTCAAAGTGTTTAGAGTGATACAGTGCTATGTGGCATACTGAACATGGTATACTGAAAAATGAAAAAATAAACTTCAGTTTACTGCAAACAAGTTCTAAACTGCAGAATATCAATTAACTACAATTAATGTCAAATAACGTAAACAGTCCCTCCCTCAGTAAATAAATATTTAAATAATGTAAAATAAGCACAATGAATCTTTAACAAAATAACAACAATGTCCCAAAAATAATAGATAAAGCTGAATAATTATTTTTGAAAATGTTGTAGCCTGTACAACGATGTACAAAAAGTTCAGAAGAATGAGAAAAAAACAAAGTAAATTTATTTTTCTAATTTCTTCCTCTTTCAACTCTCTTCAATATTTCATTTTCCCAATAGCCTGCTGGGGCAAAGTCATGTATGACATCACTATAAGGACAACTTTGTTTTTTATACTAATTAGTCCACTCTGTATATTTGTACCACTAAAGATTGTAAAAAAATATATAAATAAATATCATATGTATAAATATATAATACAGCCTATATCAAAAGAAATTTAAAGGGCTCTTGTGGGCCCTCCGGGGGCCCTAAGCAGGCGGTTAGTTTGCTAAGCGTTGGGCACTTATCGCCTAAAGAGGAGTTAGTATGGTATAGATCTAACATGGTTCTATCATATGCAAACATATGCATATCTTTGTTGAATTTGTTGAGATGTTTTTTTCAAAATTCTAGACCTAGAATATTTCTTACATATATTGATTAATTTTTTTCACTTATGTGTTTGTGGAGCTCTATTTATTTCTTCAGCTCTAGAATATACATGGAGTAGAACACAACCTGGTATGAAGAAAACATTTTAGGATGTTTCTTAAAAATCAGGTTTAAATACTATCATCAATTATAAGCACATATGTTCTGTATCATATTTACAATACAACTGCTCACATCCCAAAACCTGTAAAAACTCCATCACTTACAGAAATGAAATGAAGACACTTATAAATAATCTACAGTTACAGAACTTCAGAATCCCATGGATATTATTATTTAAACATCTATTTTTACCATAAACTGGTCCACTTCCTAAAATGTCATACGCCCTTCACATACACATACTCTGAAAACCTTGTAGAGTCTATTTATGCTTTTAATTATTATATTTATAATTATTATTATATTTAATTAATTTTATTATTATAATTCAGTGTAATTGAGTAATTATAGTTTTAAGCTGACAAGTTAACGGAAATGTGACGGGCAGGGTGAGCGAAAATAAATGGAAGCGATCACGCCAAGTCTCAGGGAAATAGGATGGTTTAATATGAAAAGTGCGCAAACCAAAACCCGTGAACTGATCCGAATTAAGGATATAATAACCAGCAGTCAACTGGTACAAAGACAAGACATATATAGACGAACAAACGACCCTCAGGTGAGACGGATCGCGGGCTCCGCCCACCTGAGGGACGAACACAACACCACACCCACAAGACAAACTGCTGCTGTAGATGGGGGCGACCAGTAGGGGGCCGCCGTACCGTGACAGATCCCCCCTCCAAGCCGCACTCCCCTCCACCGGCTGTGCGGCCTACAGCAGCAGCACACAAAACAAAGGGGCAGGCAGGCAGGGACAAGGGACACACCCCCTGTAGTCCCGGAGCTGAAACACAAAACACAAACAGGTTAGCTCGCCTACCTGGGCGGGACCCTGGACCGACTGGGCCGTCAACAAGACAAAACCACGCCCCGGTCGGTCACAGGGCCCTCACGCCCCAACCGGCATTAAGCCGCATAGCCCCACAGGTGCGAGGACGACGGGCCACGGCTCCTTGTCCGTCCGGGGTGTATGTGTGTGCAGGTTACCTCCCTGGGGCGTGGCTACGTCACCTCCAGGACCCCGTGGAAGGGTCTCCGTCTTGTGCAGGAGCTCTTCAGACCGGAGCCCCATGGTCCCCAAACATCCGGGGGCCCCAACCCTCTAGGGAGGGACTCTAAGACCGGGCTCCGGTCACCCCACAACATAAGGGGGCTCCTGCCAGGTGGAGACCACCACAAGGCCCAGGAACGTCACGATCCACCGCCAGGGAGAAACACCTGCACATAAAACACAAATGCACACACACCAACACAAAACACATACGCGCACTACCCTGATCCCCCCAACAATGGGGGAGGGGTCTCCGTCTCAGCAGGGGACTTCCACCTGCTCAGGAGAACCCCCCACGTTCCTGGTCAGGGCCTCCCTCAGGAGCGACGCCCTCCATACCACACTCTGTGGCATGGGACCATCACTGGTCCACCCCCAACACACACTCAAGGGGGAGGAGCATGTGTGGAATTACATACAACATATCACAGGCACGCAAGAACAACACACACGCAAAGACTAGACAAACAAAAAACAGTGTACAAACAATGAACGAACGGGACTCTTACATGCGCGCTCGGTAGTATTGTGACGTGCCGCTCAGGTTCGCAGTCGCTCCCCCACACAAAACACAAGACGACAGGGGAGCGAGGCGACAGTGACAAGCGGCACCCGCGTCACACACGAAACACTAAACATATAACACCACGAGCACGCACACTGGTCCACACGCCCATTCACACGTACACTTCACCCACACAAAACATGAAGAGTATAACAGGGAAGACGCCCTGGTCCTCGCCGTGCAACACACAAAACAAACGCACGGCGAAACTCTTCCGACACACAAACAACGGACATGAAGAGCTGTCTCAGGGCAGACTGCCCTGGTCCTCGCCGTGCTACACACACACACACACACACACACACAACACAAAAGCACGGCGGAGCTCTTCAAACAAAACACCACGCAGACAAACACTTACCACGAGACATGACCACGAACAAAGGAAAAAGTAAAGGAGACTGGCGGCTTCCGAAGGTGGCTGGTTATTCTGTGACGGGCAGGGTGAGTGAAAATAAATGGAAGCGATCACGCCAAGTCTCAGGGAAATAGGATGGTTTAATATGAAAAGTGCGCAAACCAAAACCCGTGAACTGATCCG